>NW_028319666.1:0-57510 GCF_062004578.1 Staurois parvus | reverse complement strand
ATATAGCAGTGTTCTAGATCAGTGTCCCCCCCCCACTGCATATACAGTGTTCTAGATCAGTGTCCCCCCCCCACTGCATATACAGTGTTCTAGATCAGTGTCCCCCCCCCACTGCATATACAGTGTTCTAGATCAGTGTCCCCCCCACTGCATATACAGTGTTCTAGATCAGTGTCCCCCCCACTGCATATACAGTGTTCTAGATCAGTGTCCCCCCACTGCATATACAGTGTTCTAGATCAGTGTCCCCCCTGCATATACAGTGTTCTAGATCAGTGTCCCCCTGCATACACAGTGTTCTAGATCAGTGTCCCCCTGCATACACAGTGTTCTAGATCAGTGTCCCCCTGCATACACAGTGTTCTAGATCAGTGTCCCCCCTGCATATACAGTGTTGTAGATCAGTGTGTGTTCCCCCCCACCATATACAGTGTTGTAGATCAGTGTCTTCCCCCCCCTCCATATATTTATTTATTTCAGGTACCTATATAGCACAGGCAATTTACACAGAGCTTTACATATATATTGTACATTCACATCAGTCCCTAACCCTCAAGGAGTGTACAATCTAAGCTTGGTGTGGCCTTCAGATTAGCACAACAACAGTACATAGAGAGCTTCATGGAATGGGTTTCCATGGCCGAGCAGCTGCATCCAAGCCTTACATCACCAAGTGCAATGCAAAGCGTCGGATGCCGTGGTGTAAAGCACGCAGCCACTGGACTATAGAGCAGTGGAGACATGTTCCCTGGAGTGACCAATCGTGCTTCTCTGGCTGGCAATCTGATGGACGTGTCTGGGTTTGGCGGTTGCCAGGAGAACGGTACTTGCCTGACTGCATTGTGCCAAGTGTAAAATTTGGTGGAGGGGGGATTATGGTGTGGGGTTGTTCTTCAGGGGTTGGGCTTGGCCCCCTAGTTCCAGTGAAGGGAACTCTTAAGGCGTCAGCATACCAAGACATTTTGGACAATTTCATGCTCCCAACTTTGTGGGAAGAGTTGTGGGAAGAGTTTTGGGATGGCCCCTTCCTGTTCCAACATGACTGCACACCAGTGCACAGAGCAAGGTCCATAAAGACATGGATGAGGAGTTTGGGGTGGAGGAACTTGACTGACCTGCACAGAGTCCTGACCTCAACCCCATAGAACACCTTTGGGATGAATTAGAGCAGAGACTGTGAGCCAGGCCTTCTCGTCCGATATCAGTCCTGACTTCACAAATGTTCTTCTGGAAGAATGGTCAAACCTTCCCATAGACACCCTCCTAAACCTTGTGGACGGCCTTCCCAGAAGAGTTGAAGCTGTTATAGCTGCAAAGGGCGGGGCCAACTCAATATTGAACCCTACGGACTAAGACTGGGGGGCCATTAAAGTTCATGTGCGAGTAAAGGCAGGAGACCAATACTTTGGGCAATATAGTGTATATCCGTGCCTCCCCACCCCATATACAGCATTATATATCACTGTATACGGAGGGGGGGCACTGATATAGAACACTGTATATGGAGGGGGGCGGGACTGGTATATCATGCTGTATATGGAGGGGGGGGCACTGGTATATCACGCTGTATATGGAGGGGGGGGCACTGGTATATCACGCTGTATATGGAGGGGGGGGGGGCACTGGTATATCACGCTGTATGTGGACGGTGGGGGCACTGGCATATCAGGCTGTATGTAGAGGGTGGGGGCACTGGCATATCAGACTGTATGTGGAGGGTGGGGGCAATGGCATATCACGCTGTATATGGAGGGGGGGCACTGGCATATCACGCTGTATATGGAGGGGGGGCACTGGCATATCACGCTGTATATGGAGGGGGGGGGGGCACTGGCATGTCAGGCTGTATATGGAGGGGGGGGCACTGGCATATCGGGCTGTATATGGAGGGGGGGGGGCACTGGCATATCGGGCTGTATATGGAGGGGGGGGGGCACTGGCATATCGGGCTGTATATGGAGGGGGGGGGGGCACTGGCATATCGGGCTGTATATGGAGGGGGGGGGGCACTGGCATATCGGGCTGTATATGGAGGGGGGGGGGCACTGGCATATCGGGCTGTATATGGAGGGGGGGGGGCACTGGCATATCGGGCTGTATATGGAGGGGGGCACTGGCATATCGGGCTGTATATGGAGGGGGGGGGGGGCACTGGCATATCGGGCTGTATATGGAGGGGGGGGGGCCACTGGCATATCGGGCTGTATATGGAGGGGGGGGGCCACTGGCATATCGGGCTGTATATGGAGGGGGGGGGCCACTGGCATATCGGGCTGTATATGGAGGGGGGGGGGCCACTGGCATATCGGGCTGTATATGGAGGGGGGGGCACTGGCATATCGGGCTGTATATGGAGGGGGGGCACTGGCATATCGGGCTGTATATGGAGGGGGGGGGGGGGACACTGATGTTTAACACACTTTATATGGAGGGGGGGGGACACTGATATATATCAGTGCACCCCCCTCCATATAGTGTGTTTATATATCACATGTCCCATATCTGTTTCCTCCACCTTATGTACACAGTGTTATATAAATGTCGCCCCCCCCCCCCCCAATTTATATATCCTTGCCCCCCTTATATACATTGTGCCATATATCTGTGTCCCCTCCTGTCATACACAGATAGATAGATATATATTTATTATTATACAGGATTTATATAGCTCCAACAGTTTGCTCAGCACTTTACAATATAACGGGAGACAATACAGCAACAATACAGTTCAATACAAGAGGAAAGGAGGGCCCTGCTCATATATACAGTGGGGATCAAAAGTTTGGGCACCCCAGCTGAAAATTTGTATTAATGTGCATAAAGAAGCCAAGGAAAGATGGAAAAATCTCCAAAAGGCATCAAATTACAGATTAGACATTCTTATAATATGTCAACAAAAGTTACATTTTATTTCCATCATTTACACTTTCAAAATAACAATAAAATGGCGTCTGCAAAAGTTTGGGCTCCCTGCAGAGTTAATATCTTGTACTGCCCCCTTTGGCAAGTATCACAGCTTGTAAACGCTTTTTGTAGCCAGCCAAGAGTCTTTCAATTCTTGTTTGAGGTATCTTTGCCCATTCTTCCTTACAAAAGTCTTCCAGTTCTTTGAGATTTCTGGGCTGTCTGTCACGCACTGCTCTTTTAAGGTCTATCCATAGATTTTCAATTATGTTGAGGTCAGGATTGTGAAGGCCATGGCAAAACCTTCAGTTTACGCCTCTTGATGTAATCCCCCGTGGATTTCGAGGTGTGTTTAGGATCATTATCCATTTGTAGAAGCCATCCTCTCTTTAACTTCAGCTTTTTCACAGATGGCATCAAGTTACCATCCAAAATTTGCTGAAATTTTATAGAATCCATTTTTCCTTCTACTCCTGAGATGTTCCCTGTGCCACTGGCTGCAACACAACCCCAAAGCATGATTGATCCAACCCCATGCTTAACAGTTGGACAGAGGTTCTTTTCATTAAATTCTGTGCCCCTTCTTCTCCAAACGTACCTTTGCTCATTCCGGCCAAAAAGTTCAATTTTAACCTCATTGGTCCACAGAACTTGTTTCCAAAATGCATCAGGCTTGTCTATATGTTCATTTGCAAAGTTCAAACGATGATTTTTGTAGTGAGGACGTAGAAGAGGTTTTCTTCTGATGACTCTTCCATGAAGACCATATTTGTACAAGTATCTCTTTATAGTGGAATAGTGTACCACAACTCCAGTGTCTGCCAGATCTTTCTGGAGGGATCATGCAGTCAAACGTGGGTTTTGAATTGTTTTTCTCACAATCCTGCGAGTTGTTCTGTCTGATATTTTTCTTGGTCTTCCAGATCTTGCTTTAACTTCCACTGTTCCTGATGACTGCCATTTCTTAATTACATTCCGAACAGAGGATATTGACATCTGAAAACGCTTTGCTATCTTCTTATAGCCTTCTCCAGCTTTGTGAGCGTCAACTATTTTCAGTTTCAGTTTTCCAGACAACTCCTTAGAAGAACCTATGGTGCTGATTGTTGGGGCAAGGTCAGATGAGTCTGGGCATTTAAAACCTTTGAGATTGACATCACCTGGTCTTCCCAGACGATGATTGAGAACAATCCATGACACTGGCAGGTCTCAGCTTTGCAAAGGGGGCAGTGCATGCTATAAATTCTGCAGGGTGCCCAAACTTTTGCAGACGCCATTTTTTTGTTTTCTGTTATTTTGAAAGTGTAAATGATGGAAATAAAATCTAACTTTTGTTGACATATTATAAGAATGTCTAATCTGTAATTTGATGCCTTTTGGAGATTTTTCCATCTTTCCTTGGCTTCTTTATGCACATTAATACAAATTTTTAGCTGGGGTGCCCAAACTTTTGATCCCCACTGTGTGTGTGTGTGTGTGTGTGTGTGTGTGTGTGTGTGTGTGTATGTATGTATGTGTGTGTATATGTGTACACACACACACACACACACACACACACACACACACACACACACACACACACACACACACACGGTGAGATCTTGCATAGTGCACCAGATCTAGGGAGATGGACCGTTTTTTTTGTTTGTTTCAATTTTTAGACTGATAATTTCTTTGATACAGTGAAGGAAATAAGTATTTGATCCCATGCTGATTTTGACCGTTTGCCCACTCACAATGTATACAAAGTGCTATACATCAGTGTTCTCCCTCCCACATAGTGCTGTGGCTTCTCTCATGCACAGTTTGGTTTAACACGGACCCCCTTTCCCCAATACACCGTGCCACATATCCGTGTTCCCACACCTTCCATAACAGTACCATGTATCAGTGGTATTGGTGCCCCCAACCCACACATGGGCTATGTATCCCTGCTGTATCTAACCCCCCCCTCCACAATTTCCCCTTCATCATTACCTCTCACCTATAGGTTGCCCTGTGTTTTGTAGCTTTTAGTAAGGTCACCTTTATGGCTGAGAATGTTGTGATCCAAACTGCGGCAACCATTCATACCTGGATGGGTTCTAGAAAGTTTTAGTGCAGTGTCTGTATACAATGTATCCTTCCCCAGCACCGCCATATCCTTCACCTCACCTCTGTTATCTTACCTTATGTATACTACAGCACTGGGGAGATTGCCCCCCCCCCGTGGTTTGTCTCTGCCCCTCCCACAATGGGGAGATTGCCCCCCCCCAGTAGTTTGTGTCTCTGCCCCTCCCACAGTGGGGAGATTGCCCCCCCAGTGGTTTGTGTCTCTGCCCCTCCCACAGTGGGAAGATTGCCCCTCCCACAGTGGGAAGATTGCCCCTCCCACAGTGGGAAGATTGCCCCTCCCACAGTGGGAAGATTGCCCCTCCCACAGTGGGAAGATTGCCCCTCCCACAGTGGGAAGATTGCCCCCCCCCAGTGGTTTGTGTCTCTGCCCCCCCCAGTGGTGAGATTGCCCCTCCCACGTGGTTTGTTTCTCTGCCCCTCCCACAGTGGGGAGATTGCCCCCCCCCATGGTTTGTATCTCTGCCCCTCCCACAGTGGGAAGATTGCCCCTCCCACAGTGGGAAGATTGCCCCCCCCCCAGTGGTTTGTGTCTCTGCCCCCCCCCCAGTGGTGAGATTGCCCCCCCCCCGTGGTTTGTGTCTCTGCCCCTCCCACAGTGGGGAGATTGCCCCCCCCCGTGGTTTGTATCTCTGCCCCTCCCACAGTGGGGAGATTGCTCCCCCCCAGTGGTTTGTGTCTCTGCCCCTCCCACAGTGGGGAGCTTGCCCTCCAGTACTCCTTCCCACAATGGTGAGATGTGCGCATGTGCCAGTTGCAGCAATTCTGCACAGTTGCTGGAACCTTTGCACGCATGGCATTTTCAGGAACGACGCAGGAAGTAAATATTCGCAGACCGCGGTGTCGCGTCTTTGAGGGGCAGAACTGCGGGGGCAGCAGGCTTATGGCTGACTCTGCCTACCTTTTGAAATGTGCTTGTAAACTAATGAGAAATCACATCATGCATCGCAGGCGCTGGAAAGGAAAATAAAATCACTTTAATTACAAGGCAGGCAGCAGAGCGCTCATTTAGCGGTAATCTTCATCTCAGGAAGGTCTCTGGGGTCCAGATCCCTCCGGTGACGACGGGCTGCTGTTTTCTGTGTGGCGGATTACGTCATTCCGCTGATTGTAGATGGTGTCAGTGTCCCCGGTGTCACAGATGGTTGTACAGCTCACAGGCCGCTCTGTCAGCCGAGGGTTGATGAGGAAGTGCGTCGCTCTTGTTGTCATATGGCGATCTTTGTCTCGTGAACCTGACCTACAGGATCTGCGCACCTCTCACCTGCAGCCTGTGTATTCTCCGAGTGCACATGGGGGATATATATATATATATATATATATATATATATATATATATATATATATATATATATATATATATATATATATATATATATATATATATATATATATATATATATATATATATATATATATATATATATATATATATGAATCTGACATGCAACAAACATCCCCTGCAGGAGAATCTTACAGGTGTATGTCTTTTATATGACCGTGATTGTTTCACCATCAGTGAATGTTTGGTAAAAGTCACATTTACCTCTTTATAAATAACCCCCTTGGAGTCCGCTACCATTTTTAGCATTCACCTTTACATCAGACTCCAGGGCTCCCCTTTACGTCAGAGTTAAGGGAGAACTCTGCAGATCTTGATGTAAAGGGGAACTCTGATGTAACAGGGAATGCTATAGACCATAATGTAAGGGAGAACTCTGATGTAAAGGGGAACTCTGCAGACCCTGGTGTAAAGGAGGACTCTGATGTAAGGTGGACTCTTGTCACCAGACCCCCCCCCCCCTTAAGTCTACAGCAGGGGTGTCAAGCTCAAGTTTATCACGGGATGCATCAGCATTATGGTTGCCCTCAAAGGGCAGGTTGTCTAGAGCCCCCCCTTCCATCAGATGTCAAGAATCCCTCACTTATGTCACAGTGGCCCCCCACTTACCTTGTCCTGCTCTTGGGAAGAAGCTGGGGTGGAGCTAGGAAGCAGAACGTGCAGGGTCTGGAGGAGGACCAGAGGAGGGCTCGAGTCTGCTGAAGACGAGTGTGTGCTGCGTCTGCACAGAGAGGGGTGCAGTATCTATAGGAGGAGTACTGTCCTCTCTGCTGTCAACTGCTGAGACAAGGTGCAGATGGAGACAAGAGGGGTGCTGCAGAAAAGGTGCGAGGGCCACATGAAATGGCCTGGCGGCCGGATTTGGCCCCCCCAGCCTTGTGTTTGACACGTAGTCTACAGCATTCCACTTTACATCAGAGTTCCCTTTTTCATCAGGGCCCACAAAGTTCTCACTTACGCTGTAAGGGGGAATCCTGCAGACTTTGATGTAAAGGAGCTGATGTGGAGGGGGGGAATCTGGTGACCACAGTGACCCCCATAGACTGTGTGGCCTGGCTGGAGCTGTCACACTGATCTCGCCTCCTCTATTGCTCAGTTGCAGGGCAAGCTCAGTCATCATCCTCTTCTCCTCCCGGTGTTCCCACTCTTCCTCTTCATATTACCTGTCCATTCATTGTAGTTTGTCTCCATTGCCAGTGCCATATTGTTGAAGACCAACTCCGCTCTGTGTATATGGGCAGACTTCAACAAAATGGTGCCAGCAATGGAGATATCAGCTTGGTGGAGGGCTGGGCTCTTGGTGATGGAGAGCTGAGGGAGAGATGTCCCGGCCGGGTCTGACTGGAGTACAGCTCCTCAAATGCTGTGCAGGATTTGTTATGTCTGCAGCGACTGTGGGCTGACCTACCCTTCTCCTTTTTACAGATGTGGCCATGCCCACCCTGGCCCCTGAGCCCTCCTGAACCCAAGCATCATGTGGCCCCAGAGTGGCGGAACACCAAGACCCGGTCGCCCTTGTGGCCCTGGTAGTCCTGGCACAAGCTGATCAGAGGGTCCTGGCCAATGATTTATGTGAATGACCGAAGAGAGCCCTATGTTTGTAAACTCTCTACAGAGTGCAGCCATGTGGCTTTTTTTTTTTTCTTTTGTCCTTGCAAAGCAGGGAATAAAAACAGTCACATCTGCTTAGTAAAAGCAGCACATATTACACTTGTTAGGCACACAGTTAACCTCTTGATTGCCCCTAGATGTTAACTCTTTCCCAGTACAGTGACCGTGTATATTATTAGTACTGGTCACTAGATTAGTGTCTCTGGAGATGTCAGTGTGTGTCATTTAGTCTCAGATCGCCCGCTGCACTATCAGTCTCATAAGTTGCTGATCACCGCCATTGCTAGTATAAAAAATTAGATAAATCCAACTTCCAGTATATATACTGCAGTTTGTAGACGCTATAACCTTCGCACAAACCAATCAATATACCCTTATTGGTATTTTTTTCTTACCAAAGACATGTAGCAGAATACATTCGCGCTTATTTGACAATTTGATCTTTTTTTATTTTTTTTTAATTGGATATGTTTTATAGCAGAAAGTAAAATTAAAACTATATAAATATAAAAAAAAAATTGTGTTCCCCATCTTCCAAAGGGGACACTAGTTATGGTGACCTGGGAGTCCCCAGGGATTCCATTAATTTGTAAGGATTTCCTCTCACTACCTGTTTGGCTATGGGACAGTGATGGGAAATATCCCCAATGGGGCACAGATGGTGAACAAAAATCTGACTGGGTTATAACCCTCCCCTACGCTATCCAAAATGGGGGGGGGGGGGGCCTATTCAACTTTGTCTGTTAGGATGCAGCGGCTGTGTGGACGTGCAAGTGAATGGCCCTGGACAGACAAGGTGCCAGTTTATATTTTGTTTTCCTTAACTTCTCCCTTCTCTCCTGTTTTACCATGCTGATGATATTTTTATGGAGACCTTTGCAATTTTATTACTTTTTTTGTTTATTACTGGTACTTGTATAGTGCCGTAGGTTTAACGCAAATATATATATATATATATATATATATATATATATATATATATATATATATATATATATATATATATATATATATATATATATATATTATATAATGTACATTTACATCAGTCCCTGACCCTCAAGGGGCGTACAATCTAAGGTCCCTAACTTGCATTCATACATACACATACTAGGGACAATTTAGACATTCCTTTTGTTTAAACTCTATCATCATCATTGGGTGTCTGTTCTTCTCTATTCAAAGCAGACAGATCATGGCTGTTGGGAGGGGTCGGCAGGGTGCTGCCTTGGTACTCCTTTCAGGAGCCCTCGGTCCTGATGCAAGCAGTGGGCAGTCTCTTTGGAGGCGTTATGCAATTATCGAAATGCCTTAATGAGTGGATGTCAAGTCTGGAGGAGCTGGTGTTCTAGGCTGGCTTCATTTGCATGCAGACCATCCTAGGTATCAACCACATGGAATGCTGAGCCTCCATGATTGGAAGAACTGAAATCCAATGAATGAAAGGGGTGGGCCAGGGACAGTCAGGCTGGGGAGAAAAGATTAGATGATGCTGGATGTCCTCCAGCAAGGAACGAGGCTGGCTCAGTGTGCAGTGAAGTCAGATTAAAGCAGACCTTCACCCTCCTGCGACATTCTCCTCCCGTCCACCCCCCTGGTCATTTTGTTTTTTGTTTTTTTTTATATACTTTTTTTTTTTCTTCATTGAAAAGCTAGGTCTGCCCCCCAACTTCCAGAATTGGCCTAGACGAATGACATGCAGTCCCATTCAGTAAGAAGAAGGGGGGTGGGTCCAGGGGCGGACTGACCATTTGGAAACTCGGGCACTGCCCGAGGGCCCGGGGTCAGTAGGGGGCCCCATGAGATGCCCCTGATACCTTTTTTCATAGGCTTTTTTGAGTTTGGGCAAGGACACGGGCCCCATGATCCCCTATTACCCGGGGGCCCCATGAGTTGTCAGTCCGCCCCTGGGTGGGTCTAGTGGTGCCTGCAACCCAGAAGAGCCTGCGCTGTCACAGGCAACATGGCAATGCTGGACCCCAGCAGAGACCCCAGAGAGGATCCCAGCAGCTCAACATTGGATCTGCTGGCTAGGTGAGTATCTGTGCAGAAGACAGTAAAAGTTTAGCGGGGGGGAGGGGGGGTGCTGAGGTTCCTCTAAGTCAGTAGTTCTCAACCTGTGGGTCGCGACCCCTTTGGGGGTCGAACGACCCTTTCACAGGGGTCACCTAAGACCATCAGGAAAACACATATTTCCGATGTGTAGAGAGCAGCTACTGTGTAGAAAGCAGCAGTATTGGAGGTAAAACGACACTCGTGAATTATAATTACTGGGTAAATAATTTTATGGTTGGGGGTCACCACAACATGAGGAACTGTATGAAAGGGTCGCAGCATTAGGAAGGTTGAGAACCACTGCTCTAAGTAATTTCAATCCAGGAGAGGAGCCTGTACAACTGTGCAAGACTGAAGGGGAAGCTGGAGTTGGTATTCTGACAGGTCCTCTTTATTAGCCTAGTAATGATTTGCAGAGGGCGGAGTTCATCTTCTCTAATGTCTGCCTTGCAGTGTTTTTGGTATATTTTCCGGAAAATGAATGTGTGCTGAGAGATCGCCTGTGGCTGTACGCAATGGTGTGTTGTCGCCAGCTCTGCGACTGAACGGACCGGTTCTGCCCGTTACTCACCTCTATTTTATCACTGTTGCTTTATCTGTTATGTTCATGGATACATACCTCCAACCCAGAGCGCCTGACTGCGAAGATGCTTAAAGCAACTCCGTCACTAAAATCAAACTAGTAATATAGGTCACAGCTCAACACCAAGAAAACCACTAAATACATAGATTGGATGAAATCATACATACTGCTTCCCTGCAGAATGAATTGTATTTCTGTCCATCCAGTCCTGAGATTTATACAGCTCTGCCACACTGATTTTTCTTAGAAAGCATGTCAGGAGGAACTTTGGCTGATTGCAGGTTCTAGAAGGCTTTTGCTGAGATTGTGATCAACAACTCACCATGGGTTCAGCTCTTGTACCTTTTATTGCCATAATGGACCACAGCAATTGTTACATTACCTCCTTTATTTGGCGATAACTATGTCATTACTTGAGTAATAAAGTTATTGCATGCGTTGTTTTACGTTTGAAAAACTAGACTTTCTTTTATTGTAATTACTTTATTTTTATAGGGCATCTATAGACTAAGAATGCAGGTTTTTTTTTTTACCATTGTTTTCATTTTTGTTTTTATTTTATTGTAATTTAAAAGTATACATTTTATCCGATCATTTGTCACCTATAAAATGGCACTGAGCCCGGGTTCACACTGATGCGGTCTGGAATTTGCAGCGTTTTCTGTGCAAATTCTGAAACCGCATCAGAATCGCACCCCGTTCATGCGAATTGCTGTGGAAGTGTGTTAACCTGTTAGCGCCGGTGCCTCCCGGCCCTTTAAGAGTTTCAGAAGCCAGGAGATGGGTGGGGTTTTAGGGTCACGTGATTCGCAGTCACATGATCGAAAAAAGGTCCCAATCAAAAGGGGAGATCGGGACATTTCCGTGAGTCACGGACATATGTGCTTGGAGCGTGCAGGGCATGCGCTCTCAGCACATGTGTATTTTCTAATTGCACGCAAAAATGCAGGTGCTTGGTGTCAAGGACCAGACACCGAGAGGCTGCGTATTTGAATGCGATTGGGGTCAAAGGGTTAAGTTAACACCCCAAAATCGGTACGCAAAACGCAATCCGATGTGCAGAATCGGATCGCATATGTATGAATACCCATGTGATCTGATTCTAGCGCAGACCAAAAAAAGGGTCCTGCACATTTTTGGTGTGGTGCGATTTGATTCGTACAAAATGTATGGCTCCAATCGCACCGCACACAAATCACATGTGATTTGCACAAGAATTCGGTGTGGTTCCTGTGCGAATCACATGCGATATACCGCAACACATGTATGTGAACCCAGGCTAAAGTGATATTTCTGGTGCAGAGCATGGCAGGATTAATTACAAATGAATACACAAACCTAAAGTAGTAGTAAATGCTGTGTTAACACACAAACATTCCCTAGTAAAGTACATGTTACAATTCTTAGGCCTTCCAGCCTTGCTGCTAGTTTCAGTTGTCAGTGCTGCTTCTCTGAACTTCCAGTCTTCACAGGATGGAGCAGTGGACAGTGCAGTCTCCAATCCATCTGTTGGCAAAGGGAAGGGGGAAGAAGGAGGGAGGAGCAAGGGAGTTCTTTGCCATTCTAGGCTATGGGGCTATGTGTTTCTATTGAAGAACACAGTGTAAGAAGACAGAAATCCTAGCTCCTGTGTACAATTGTGGCTCCATAAGATGCTGCAAAAGAAATTAGCCACCCTGTAACTGGAAACCTGGGAAGCGTTCTTACCCTCAGCTTAAAGTGGTGTAAACCCTTACCTGTACCCTGTGGAATGACTGGCCTCAGGTGATACACAGATGAAAGAAATCCTCCTACGTATGTTGTTCCTGTCTATCTACAGCCACCTGTCCCTTACATTCATTCAAAGTGCATAATTTACACAGGATCTCTCCGCTTTAACAAAAAAAGGGGGTGGAGAGCAGAAGTTAAATTACGGAGGAGAGCTCTGAGAACTGATTGGAGGGAATGGACACACAGCTCACAGGAACAGAGCTGAGGCCGTGAATCATAGGCTGTGCCCTCCCCTGTCACCATTTTTCTCTTGGTGTCAGGAAAACTCATCAGAAGTGATTCTTGCTGATAGCAGAGGAACGAGGCAGAGGACATAAATGACACTTAATGCTCTTAATTGAGACAAGTACACACTATAGAAGGATATGCTTTGTTTATATTTCGTGTCTGAGTTTACAGCTACTGTAACCGCCTCCCGCCTGCCATATAAGGAAATGGTGGGCAGCGGCTCTCTCGGTCATATGATGTCCTCCCACTCCAGCTGCGCATGCGTGCCCTGCTGATCATTGGTCCACTGTCCCTGTGATACAGTGGATCACTGATTGCAGTAAACAGCTGATGACGTAGGCTTTACCATGTGACCACCTGTGTCCAATCACAGCTGATCGCATGTAAGTAGGAAATGCCGGTTATCAGCAGTCCTCTCCTTATACTGACAACATGTGAGGAGAGTAAAGCCTGTAAGCAGCATTCCTCAGAGGGAACATCTACACTGATCATCAGTGCCTTGATCTGTGTAGCCCCATCAGTACCACATATTGGTGCCCATCAATGGTGCCTATCAGTGCCATATGAGTGCTGCCTTTCAGTGCCCACCAGTGATGGCTGTCAATGCCCACCAGTGCCGCCTATCAGTGCCCATCACTGCAGCCTCATTAGCACACTTCAGTGAAGGAGAAAAATTACTTATTTACAAATTTTTTAACTGGAAATTTCTTTTTTTTTTTTAAGTTTAGCAAAAAATAAAAACCAAGGGGTGATTAAATACCACCAAAAGAAAGCTCTATCTGTTTCAAAAAATATATAAAAAGTTTGTTTGTGTACAGTGTTGCATGACCGCACAATTGTCATTCAAAGTGCGATAGCACTGAAAATTGACCTAGGCAGGAAGGAGGTAAAAGTGCCCAGTGATTAATTAGAAACATAGGCAAGGAATAAAAGATGAAGAAGCTGCATACCCAGTGAAGAAGTCAGCTGCAGAAAGTACTTTAAAGTGGCGCTCCACCCAAAAGGGGAAGTTCTGCTTTATTGCTTTTTCCCCCGCTCCCCATTAAGGATTGGCACCTTTGGGGAGTGGGTACCCAAATTTGACAGGTACCCTAGGCGATCAGAAGCAGAAGTTGTCATCAACTCCTAACCCCCCCCCCCCCCCCCATCCCCGTAGTCTTCTGGGACACGTGACAGATCCCAGAAGACTACGGGGCCCTTCACAAAGCACCGCACTTGCACAGTGGGCACCCGCCTGTGAAGCCGCAAGCTGTCACAGCCGGGTGCCCACACTAAAGATGCTGACGCCGGGGAGAGAAGACAGCCGGTGAAACCAGCCGTGGTGAGGACACCGCTGGACCAAGGGACAGGGTCAGTGGCTGTATTTTAAAAGTCAGCAGCTACAGTTTTTGTAGCTGTTGCATTTTTTTTTTTCAGCTGGAACTCCGCTTTTAATATCACTTTACCTTTTGTAGGTTTCTTAATATCATGCAGATCAAAACTCACACCTTTGATCTACATTACATATGGTTACCATCTAGGAACTACACTGTTACACTATATTAGTGTCATTTTACACAGGAGAAACTGCATTTTGACAGCTGCTCCTACTGTGGTATACAAAGTAATTCTGCCTGTGATGTTGACAGCAGGTAATAGTTGTGGGGGGAGTGACTGCAGGGGGAGAAGAGGGGCACTTGGGTGTCAGAGATGCATCCTAGTAACTTTGCAGTGTTTTGGGATTTATCTTTCACACTCAAAAGCCTCAAGTAGATCAGGGCCAGTCATTTCTTGGCCAGACGGTTGACAGCATTTTTAATATTTTCTCTTACATATAGGAATGTACTCTGTTACTAATGGGGAGAGTCCTGTCACACAATAACACCAAGCCTCTTCTGTCCTCCTTTCAGGTCAGCCTCAATGACTCTCACAATCAAATCGTTGTCCACTGGGCCGGTGAGCAAAGTAACGTCATCCTGGGACTGACCAGAGACAGCCTGGGCTCAGGGGGCACGAAAAACAGCAATGTAAGTAAAATTTTTTTTTTTTTTCCTTTTTGGACTCGCCATTTATTGGAGGAGTCGGGAGTGTGCACTGACTATAGCAGGTTGGATTTTCACAACATTGCTACTTTACTGCAACAGAGCCATGCCTGCGTGCAATCATGTCCTTGTAGTAAGTCTGTTGCTGCGTCTGATGCAGAACACACCCAGCGCTATGTAAGGAGCATTGAGCAAACACCTTGGTTCCACAGCTCTTCATGGCAAGAGCTTCAAAGTACATTATTATTATTATTATACAGGATTTATATAGCGCCAACAGTTTGCGCAGCGCTTTACAATATAATGGGAGACAGTACAATTACAATACATTTCAGTACAGTAGGAATAGGAGGGCCCGGCTCGTGGAGCTTACAATCTAAATGGCCCATAATTCCTGGAGAGTCAAATACAGAGACCCGCGTGAAATGCAGTGACATTGGCAGTTGATGGAGGCCCAAGAGCAAATCCCTACCCATGGGAGCATAAATGTATTTAAACCACCACGTCCATGTCATAAGAAATACCTTAGGGTGTCCACACATCATTTATGCGGCTTCTTCAGGCAACAAGTGACTTGACTCCTGCAGTCATGGCCTCTGGCCTGCCGGCACCTACCTCTTAAGTCTCCTTAGGCTCCATGTACACGGGACACTTCTGAACGATGGAAATTGACTGCTGGAATACGTAGGTTAAAAAAACGTCTGTTTGCATACTGCTTTTTATGAGCGTTTGCGTTTAGAAGCGTTTTTTTATAGATCACCTCAGGAGACCTTCCAAAATGCCCAGAATGCACTGAAAAACCGTAAAAAATTAACATTTTGAGAGAAATAGAGCAGAAGCAGAGAGAGCAGTATTTGTTGAGATTAGCTTTTTTTTTTTTTTTTTTTTTTTTGTGGTGTTTGGATGTGTTCCAGCTCATTTTCTGTGCAGAAATTATTGCAGCAGTGTCTAACATATTTTCTTTCATGCGAAACCTCAAAGTGTGGTGTACCAGGCCTGTTATGTTCTGCAAAAGACTTGAGACTGGGGCGGAGGTTCACCTTCCAGCAGGACAACAACCTGAAACATCCAGCCAGAGCTACAATGGAATGGTTTAGATCAAAGCATATTCATGTGTTAGACAGTCACAGTCCAGACCTAAATCCAATTGAAAATCTGTGGCAAGACTTGAAAATTGCTGTTCACAGACGCTCTCCATCCAATCTGACAGAGCTTGAGCGATTCTGCAAAGAGGAATGGGCAGAAATGTCCCTCTCTAGATGTGCAAAGCTGGTAGAGACATCCCCAAAAGACCTGCAGGTATAATTGCAGTGAAAGGGGGACCTACAAAGTATTGACTCCGGGGGGCTGAATACAAATGGACGGCACACTTTTCACAGATTTATTTGTAAAAAAATGTTAAATCATTTTTCTTCCACTTCACAATTATGTGCCACTTTGTGTTGGTCGATCACATAAAATGCCAATAAAATAAATTTCCGTTTTTGGTTGTAACATGACAAAATGTGGAAAATTTCAAGGGGTATGAATACTTTTTTCAAGGTACTGTATATTGGATGTCTGTACCCTAAAATAACTTCAGAATTTTTAACCATTTTTTTTAACCATTCTTTAAAAAAAAAAAAAAAAAAGAAGATTGTCACAGCAAGTAGATACACAGCATATCAAGTCTTACAATCACATGCGTCAGTGAAGTGATGACAAATGTCTAAATTTTCCATAAGTGATGCTTGCAAAGTCCCTGGAGGATATCGGTTTAGAGATAACTGTGAAAAAATTGCTGTAGAATTATTGCTCTCACTTCAGTGTAGATCGCACTCCATTAGCTTTTTCTCCAGCCAGAGCAGAAACTGGAAGGGACCTTTTTTTTTTAGAATTTGCTTTCTGGATCTCATTAGGTGGGGGAATAGAGCAAATGGAAATCTGCAGGTCTCTCTCCTCTCTACCTAGTGATGACAGCCCCATGTCTTCCGATGTGAGTGTGGAGCCCTCAAAATATGGTGGAGGGTGTGTGCGTGGCCCCAAATGCTCTCTGGGGGGGGGGGATGTGGAAATGATCTGACAGCTCTACAGCTCCCTACCTGATTGCTTACAGCTGACAGGCGGCATGGCAGATTTAGAGACTTTGGGGTTGATTTAGTAAAACTGGAGAATACAAAATCTGGTGCAGCTGTGCACGGTAGCCAATCCGCTTCTAATTTCAGCTTTTTTCAATTAAGCTTTGACAATAAGCCTGGGTTCACATATGTGGGGCAGTATATCGCATTCCTGCACCAATCACATGTGATTTGTGTGCGGTGCTATTGGAACCATTTATTATTATACAGGATTTATATAGTTAACAGTTTGAGCAGCGCTGTACAATAAAAGGGAGACAGTACAATTACAATACATTTCAGTACAGAAGGAATAGGAGGGCCTGGCTCATGGAGCTTACAATCTAAAGGAAGGGGGAGGTGATACAAAAGGTAAAAGCTGCGGGGGATGATCTGGCGGAGGTGATTCAAGTACAGTTCTTAGGTGGGGTAGGCTTCCCTGAAGTGAGTTTTCAAAGATCACTTAAAGGCAGACCGGGTGGGGGCTGACCAGACATGCTGTGGTAGGGAGTTCCAGAGGATGGGAGAGGCTCTGGAGAAGTCATGGAGGCGGGCGTGGGAGGAGGTGATGAGGGAGCTAGAGAGGAGGATTCATGGGAGGAGCGGAGTGGTCGATTTGGGCAGTATCTGTGGATGAGGTTGGTGATGTAGCTAGGGGCTGTGTTGTGGATGGCTTTGTAAGCTGTGGTTAGTATTTTTGAATTTTATACGTTGGGTTAGCAGAAGCCAATGGAGGGATTGGCAGAGAGGGGCAGCAGTCACTGATCGGTTGGTAAGGTGTATGAGTCTAGCAGCAGCATTCATAACAGACTGAAGGGGGGATAGTCTGTGTAACGTTAGACCCGTGAGGAGGGAGTTGCAGTAATCAAGGTGGGATATAACCAAGGTGTGGATAAGTTGTTTTTTGGTGTCATTAGTCAGGAAGAGGCGGATTTTGGAAATGTTTCGGAGGTTGAGGCGGCAGGATTTAGCCAGTGAGTGGATGTGGGGCCCAAAGGAGAGGTCAGAGTCTAGGATTACGCCTAGCACCCTGGCATGAGGGGAAGGACCAATGGTTGTGCTGCTCAACTTAATGGTAAAGTCATGAGTTTCGGGATGTTGTTAATTTAACAGACACACCTGCAGCAGTTCACATGAATGGGGTGCAATTCTGATGCAGTGTGGAATTCGCACTGAAAATTTGGTGCGGTGTGCGAATTCCGCACCGCATCAGTTTTGAACCAAGGCTAAAACTGATTGGTTTCTGTGGAGAGCTGCACCAGATTTTGCACCCTCTAGTTTAACTTCATTTTCTGTAAATAAAAAAAAAAACCAAAAAATCCTGCCACCACCGACTTATGCCATACTTCGATGGCAGGGAAAGGGTGAAGGCACCCCAGAAGGAAGGGACTAAGTCCACAATGTCAGCGATAACGGAAATCTAAAATTTGCTGGTGTATTAGCCCTTGGATAGCTTTAGTTAGTTTGTTTTGTTTGGTTGTCATATCCATTGTGTGTTTGCATATTTTACTTCAACAAACAGAAGGAATTTCTGCCCCCAGCCCCCACCTTGGTTTCCCAGCCAGCATTTCTTTAATGTCTTCCTTGTTGGCTATGTAGATGAGAGCGCTCTGTCTGTGTGGGTTCTGTATGGCAGATGGCTCCGCACGGTGCTGATTCTTATGAAGCTATCACTCGTCTAGTCTGCAGACTGACGCATGGAGACTTTCCAGCAAGTTCTACTCTGCAGCCTGGGTGTTGGTGCTGCTTGCTTCAAGTAGATGTAAACCCATTCACTAAAATCTCATAGAAGCTTTCTCATTTAAATATTTCAAAAGTTGAGTCATTTTATATCTCTAGCTTTTCATGTTAATAATTGCTGTTGACTGCCATTAACACTTTTGCTGTCCTTTTTTTTTTTTTTTTTTTTTTTTTGCACATTTTTATTTTTAACCATAATTTTAAAGTTTCTAAAAATTACTTAAAACCCCCAAACCTAATATATTTTCTGAAAGCAGAGATGCTGGAGAAGACGATGGTGGTAGTGACAATTGTTTGTGGCATGATATCATCTCAAGGGTCTAACAAATGCAAAATTCAGCTAAAATATTTAGAGGACAAATGCAATATATTGCGTCTTTTTTTTTTTTTTTTTTTTTTTTTTTTTTTTTGGTTTGTTTTTTTTTCCTTTCTTGTTGAAATAGCTGAATAAATGGATACTGAACATGCTAAGAAGCTGCCCAAGTTCAGCCAGCAGGGAAGAGCAGCAGATTATAATTATTGCCTCCTAGATTGTAAGCTCGAAAGAGCAGGGCTCTCAATCCCCTCATGTTTTGCATTGTATTGGTATTGTTCTGTCACATGTTCTGTCCCCCTCTGTAATGTACAGCGCTGAGCGAACTATTGGCGCTTTATAAATACTGTAGAATAATAATATACAGTATTTATATAACGTCAAAGGGTTTGCTCAGCGCTGTACAATAGCGGGGGGGGCAGAGGGACAGAACGTGACAAAACAGTACAATACACGATGGGTTCGATTATGGCACAAGGGTACTGGTGGCAGCTTACTGGGGAATGTTTGGCCTGTCTGAACTTTTTTGTTTTAATAATGAAGGGGGGGGGGCTTTTGCTTGTTTGGTGCATGCTCTGCTTGGCCTTGCACCCTGCAGCACACAAAAAAAAACAAAAAACTGAGGCCCTCTGTGTAATGTGGTCCTTGCCTCTAACCTATCCCATCTTGTCATATACAGTCAGGTCCATAAATATTGGGACATCGACACAATTCTAACATTTTTGGCTCTATATACCACCACAATGGATTTGAAATGAAACGAACAAGATGTGCGTTAACTGCAGACTGTCAGCTTTAATTTGAGGGTATTTACATCCAAATCAGGTGAACGGTGTAGAAATTACAACAGTTTGCATATGTGCCTCCCACTTGTTAAAGGACCAAAAGTAATGGGACGATTGGCTTCTCAGCTGTTCCATGGCCAGGTGTGTGTTTTTCCCTCATTATCCCAATTACAATGAGCAGATAAAAGGTCCAGAGTTCATTTCAAGTGTGCTATTTGCATTTGGAATCTGTTGCTGTCAACTCTCAAGATGAGATCCAAACAGCTGTCACTATCAGTGACGCAAGCCATCATTAGGCTGAAAAAACAAAACAAACCCATCAGAGAGATAGCAAAAACATTAGGCGTGGCCAAAACAACTGTTTGGAACATTCTTAAAAAGAAGGAACTCACCGGTAAGCTCAGCAACACCAAAAGACCCGGAAGACCACAGAAAACAACTGTGGTGGATGACCGAAGAATTCTTTCCCTGGTGAAGAAAACACCCTTCACAACAGTTGGCCAGATCAAGAACACTCTCCAGGAGGTAGGTGTATGTGTCAAAGTCAACAATCAAGAGAAGACTTCACCTGAGTGAATACAGAGGGTTCACCACTAGATGTAAACCATTGGTGAGCCTCAAAAACAGGAAGGCCAGATTAGAGTTTGCCAAACGACATCTAAAAAAGCCTTCACAGTTCTGGAACAACATCCTATGGACAGATGAGACCAAGATCAACTTGTACCAGAGTGATGGGAAGAGAAGAGTATGGAGAAGGAAAGGAACTGCTCATGATCCTAAGCATACCACCTCATCAGTGAAGCATGGTGGTGGTAGTGTCATGGCGTGGGCATGTATGGCTGCCAATGGAACTGGTTCTCTTGTATTTATTGATGATGTGACTGCTGACAAAAGCAGCAGGATGAATTCTGAAGTGTTTCGGGCAATATTATCTGCTCATATTCAGCCAAATGCTTCACAACTCATTGGACGCCGCTTCACAGTGCAGATGGACAATGACCCAAAGCAGACTGCAAAAGCAACCAAAGAGTTTTTTAAGGGAAAGAAGTGGAATGTTATGCAATGGCCAAGTCAATCACCTGACCTGAATCCGATTGAGCATGCATTTCACTTGCTGAAGACAAAACTGAAGGGAACATGCCCCAAGAACAAGCAGGAACTGAAGACAGTTGCAGTAGAGGCCTGGCAGAGCATCACCAGGGATGAAACCCAGCGTCTGGTGATGTCTATGCATTCCAGACTTCAGGCTGTAATTGACTGCAAAGGATTTGCAACCAAGTATTAAAAAGTGAAAGTTTAATTTATGATTATTATTCTGTCCCATTACTTTTGGTTCCTTAACAAGTGGGAGGCACATATGAAAACTGTTGTAATTCCTACACCGTTCACCTGATGTGGATGTAAATACCCTCAAATTAAAGCTGACAGTCTGCAGTTAAAGCACATCTTGTTAGTTTCATTTCAAATCCATTGTGGTGGTGTATAGAGCCAAAAATGTTAGAATTGTGTCGATGTCCCAATATTTATGGACCTGACTGTATATTGCAATCAATAAATTAATGACTGATTATGCCTGGAGATGGCACATTCCTCCTTAAACCTCCTCCTGTGAGTGTTCTCTAACACTTGTCTGTTTAAAGCAGTGGGGAAATATGGATATAGGTAGTAAATCTTCATATTGCCTTCCTTGTAGGTCTACGTCTCCTATGACTATGGGAAAAGCTTTAACAGAATATCAGAGAAATTCCGCCATGCAAATGGAAACGGCGATGTCGCCACCATGGAGCAGTTCTTCCACAGCCCGGCAGACAACAAGAGGGTGAGCATTGCTGCCTATGTGGTTCACGCCGTCTATTTTTATAGCCATAGCTAACAGTTCTGTAATTGCTGCAAGCAGAGGTGACAGGCACTTTCCGGGAACAAAGAAATGTGATAATTATGTGTGTTAAAGGGAACCTGTCACCATGAAAGGGTTATCCAAGTAGCAAAGGTCACTGATTATTTGACTGCTTGCTGGAGCTCTGGCGCTCAAACCATCTCGAACATTATGTACCTCTAAAATTTGCATCCTAGGATGGGAAAGGGGTGCCGGGGCTTTGAATTGCAACTCCATCAACTTTTGTCTATTTACTGATCATTATTAGGATCGCAGCTGAACTTGATTTCAATGTGACATATTGGCCAAGATTAGCTAAAATAAAGTTCACTTTTAAAGCTAGAATCCTCTTTCTAGCTGTGTTATGGCTTTGTTTATAAAAAAAAATGCAATTGCCATATATATCAGCACTTGATCACATGGCTTTGTTTTATAAACAAAGGTTTACAGTTATCCTAAAAGGAGATATGGCAAAGATTAACAGTTTTTGGTACAATAATTTTTATTATAATAGATGATTGATATAGCGGCAAACATTTGCTCACCGCTTTTATATAATAAAGGGAGATAGTACAGCTATACAATAGAATGCAAGGCAAGAGCTTTAGGAGCTCATGAGCACTAACAATCTCTACAGGGAAGGACAAGTGATACAAAAGGTAGTAACTATTAGGATGAGTTGTTGGAGAAAGTAAAATGTACTTGTTTGTTTGAGGCGGAATAGGCAAGCCTGAAGATACGAGTAAAATATGACAGAAAATCTCCTTTAACTCTCAGGAGCCATTTAAAGCCCTGTCCACCTCCAAAAACTACCTTCATGATGGAAGGTACAGCAAATTTTAACGTGAACTTTTGCAACTGTATGTTACTGCGACTAGTGCAGGAATGCTCAACCCGTAGCCCTCTGATGTGGCCAGCGACCTCAAACCAGGGAATCGCACATGCCCATGGCTCTGGAATGGTGGGTAAGCAACTCCAGATTGCAATCAAGGGGTTAATCCCTGTCCCAGAGCATCAGCGCGCAGGAAGCCGGCGCCAGCAGCCAAGGAGGCAATCGGCCGCAGAGAAGTCGCATAAGTCGATGATGCTCTCTGTAGCGCTTGCTCCTGTCCCAAGTGGAGTGACACCAAGTGCATGAAGCCCGGGACCTTTTTAGCAGCCTGGAGAGTGCCAGCAGAAGCTGAAAGAGGAAAAGGTCCGTTTATTAAACTTCACATACACTGCACTTTTGCAATGGGTATATTCTCACTTTTAAAAAAGGGTTTTTAGGCTGCTTTTGCACTGATCTGGAAGGGCGGTGCACCTGTGGCTTTTCTGCATGTTAGCTGCACTGAGCCATAGACCTAGATATCCTGCAGGGCTGGTTGGTGCTCTTTCTGAAAGCACATGAAATTTCATGAATGCAGGCGTTTTGGTGCACTTTCAGAAAGGTGCACTACACCCGCAAGATGTAATGGAATTCTAGGGCCCAGTGCAGCTAACCCGCAGGAAAGTGGCAGGTGCACTATGCTGTACCCCGCGGTGCAGGTAAACCGCAGCACATCAGTGTGAAAGCAGCCTTATAGGGGGCTCAGGACAGCAAGAGCTCATTTACATTTGCACTGCAATTGTTTTTTTTTTTTTTCTCCCGCTTTAAAATCAACTTTCGAATTGCCTTCAATTCATTTTTTCAAAATGGAGAAGGTCTCCAAAGTGTTATGATTTTGCTGAATTATTTTGTGAAACCTTTCTAACCATCCCTAGTCAATGACCACATGTGATCTGACCAGTCTCTTTTTTGTTTTAGTACATCTTTGTTGATGCCGATGCTTCGTACCTTTGGATCACTATGGACTTCTGTGTTACGATCCGGGGCTTCTCTGTACCCTTCAAACCTACAGAGCTTCTCCTCCACAGCACAGACCCCAACCTGGTTCTGGGATATGACAAATCTCACCCCAACAAACAGGTAAGACATCGGCCGCTCTGAGATTTCCTGCTAATTAGTTGGATTATTACTGTGAACAGTTCTTCTTTTGTTCTCATGTCACTGGAATTCCTGGGTGACTGTGTACTTGTGAAGCTTTTAATCTCCCATTTCTGTAATCATAGAGGTGATTAAGCGCTTTCTGGGTGAAACCTGTCCGAGTGAGTGGCTTGGTCTGGGCAGATCTTTGTGATCTTGTCTCGGAACCATACATACAGGTCTTGCTCACGCCCATGATAGGCTGGGGAATATTGGCTATGGGATGTATAGTGTGCACATGATCGTCAATTAATGTGCACTGATCATACCAAACAAACGGAAGAGAAGGGGGAAAGGAAAGGTTTTAGAGTTCAGAGAACATTACAAGAAGGAAGAAAAACACGGTTCATGAAAAATAGATTCCAGGTACATTAATGGATGTGTATGGATTATTCTAGTAGAATATTGTTTAGTGTCACTTTAAGGATTCCAAATCCAATTAGTTCTTAAAGCTCCTCTCTAGGCTCTTTATTTATTTTAGCTATATGCTTTTCAAACTATAATCTAGTGATATGTAAATCCTCTCTACCTTGCTTAGAATCTGAAATTTTTTGGCCCGTGATGTCACCAGCCACAGCCATATTCTCCCTGTACAGTGTAGGAGGGTTCAGGAGCGCTGCCTCTGTCACTTTCATATTGTACGTGGAGAGCGCTGCAGAACTGCAATGCCCATGATGCTAACGTATTCACTAGCATGTGTGGGTGGGCTGTGGGCAGGGGCCATCAGAATGTATTGGGTAGAGCAATGAGATTTTGTATTTTGAGGGATGCGAAAACAGATCAGCTTTCATACCTGGCAGATCCTTCAGTGGCAGTGAGGTTGATTGGTAGAGAGAGACACAAGGTAAGGGTGGGGGTGTGGCTGTGTGGTAGTGGGAAGAGATGGGTGGAGCTGGGCGTAGTCATGTGGACAGAAGATGCCTAATGTTTCCAAACACTCATGTGGACAGAAGACTCCTAATGTTTCCAAACACAGCAACAAATCAGATCTCTTCTAAGGGCCCTTTCACATGGCAGGTCCGATCAGCTCCGCCTGTCAATTTTTCAGGCAGACCTAATGGTCTGTTCATTCCTACGAACTGGTGGGTGTTAATGGACTTGTGTCTGTTTACATTCACCTACTTCCAGATCCCAATTGCTCCGCTAAAAAAAAAAAAAAAAACAGAAGGGGATCCGTCCACTTTCATTTAGGTGGATCAGGTCCGGAGGGTGGTCAAGTGTAAGCGGACAATGGAGTCCATTTATACCCAGCTGCCCATAGAGGAGAGTGGGCTCTCTGTGTCTGCTCTGCATAAACTGAGCAGACAGAGATGTCATCTGCCCTCTCTGCTCTGATCAACAGGGGATCTGTGAGTGGATCCCCTGCTGATCTGGACTGAGTTCACCCTGTCTGAAAGGGGTTGATGTCTACTACAGGGTGTTTTGGGGACCGGTCATCCTTCTAAATATAGAGCAGGAACTGGTGACCGGCCCCCTGGACAGGATATTCAGGCAAACTTCTGGAGAGGATTGATCAAGCACAGCTCAGATTGGTATTCTACTCATTACATATGTAAAAAACTTTTTAGCTTGGAGATCAGCTTAAGGGCCCATTCACACTATATGCTTTGGACTGTGCTGGGCAGCCCCAACGCATAAACAAGGCAATTTGCTTTGAGTTTTGTGTTTAGCTGACACCAATGTAAGAAAAATGTAGCACAATACAGTTTTTTTTTTTTTTTTTTTTTTTTTTTTTCTTTTCTTTCTTTTTTTCCTTTTCCTTTTCTTTCCCTCCAGCCTTCTGTGTAAAATGATAAAACTACCACTGTGACAAGTTGAGGGGGGAGAAGCACGGTGCAAAGCATTTGACACAGTTGCACCACTTCCTTTACAGCACACAACAGCCATTGTTGTGACCAGGCTCTTGAAGTTATACCTGTCCGGTACATTGTAACAAGAACTGAGTATACTGCCAAAGTGCAGCACGGTAGAGTCCCTGGTAATACCCTGATAATCTTTCCACTAATTTTGTGTATCCCAGAGAGCCCCTGGAACACAAGTGTATACTATACACAAAACCTCGACCTTCTTTCTCTCCTTTTTTACAGCTGTGGAAGTCAGAGGATTTCGGTCAGACGTGGATAATGATCCAGGAACACGTGAAGTCTTTTTTCTGGTAGGTAGGGTGAGCATGCCAACATGACTAAGTCTTCCTCTGAGCACGCTGACTAAAGCAGGAGTGCAGGCAAACAGAAAAACAAACTGCTTTTTTTACGTTTATTCATTGCTGAAATTTTTTTTTTTTTTTTTACTAAATACTAGCAGAAAACTCAATGTTTTTTTTTCTTTACAAGAATTTTATTAAATAGAAAACATGAGTATCCAGGATGGGTAAAGAGGCCCCACAAAAGTAGTGTAAAATAGATAAAATGTAAGCAGTAGAGATCTGAACACGTAGACCTTTAGTAAGCTGGAATATTTCTATGGTTGGCTAACTTGTATAGATGTACTGTGATGAGGACAATTGGGGGTACCAAGGGGCAAAAGGTGTATCCAGAAGGCAAAGGTCATAGCCTATCCATAAATATTGTTGTTAGGTATACGGGTAGATGCATTCTTGCGAGGCTCTGGTTAACTAGGGCAATAGGCAGGAAGAGAAGAATTGTCTCAATGCGAGGTTACAAATGTATGTAGAAGAATAGTACAATTGTCTATGAAAGAGAAGATGAAAAATGAGGACAAAAGTGAAAGGGGGGGGGGGGGGGGAGGAAGAAATAGGGTAAGCAAGAAGGTAAGGTGGAGAGTAGAGAAGAGGTGGGAAGGGAAGCCCTTAGAAGGTGAATGGAGGGGGATGAAAGGATCAAAAGAGTGGGGGGGGGACCCAGGGGATATGAGAGTAAGGGCTCATGTACTTAAGCTCCCTCTGAAAAGCGATAAATCACAGACCACTCTTCAGAAAGTGAAACTCGATAGGTAGTGAGGAGGCATTATGTCGGTTACATTGCAAAAAAAAAAAAAAAAAACAGCATGAATTGCACACCATTATGAGGTGTTTGAGGCAAGGCTGCATTCAGTACTACAGGCCAGATGTGAGGGGGATGGAGGGATACATTTTGCCACGCCATGTGTACAAGGGGCACTGTGTGTAATGGCTGCAATTATGATTTGTTTATTTAACCATTCCATGACCAGGGTTTTTTTTTTTTTTTGGAAGCTTAAATGCCTAGATCAGGTCTAGCAGCATTGATGTGCATCAGTTAGTTTCATTAAACCCACGTGGATAAAAAAATATATATCTTGCACTATACTTCGTTTCTTTCTGGCTTGCTGTCCCCTTTGTGGGTGCAGGCTGTCATTTCTGCAAACCCAACCATTTCAATCTGTGCCTGTGATTTCCTGCAATAGGATGGCTATGATGCTTTGGGCCCCTGGAGCCCCAGCACAGCCACCTTTTTACATGCGGGCTTCCAGCTGGGACTTGTGCAAATGCTTCATAGCAGGCAGATCCCAAGCCCTATATACGAAGTTACTCTCCTGCCCTGCCCCCAGGCTTTGATTAAAAATGACTCTTGTGCCCTGCAAATTAAGCAACACCCCTGACCCTCCTCCCAGGCTTTGATTAAAAGTAGCTTTGGTGCTTTTTCAGAAACATAACCATGATCTTCCGGTGATGTAATCAGTGTGTGCTCACCTATGAGAAGTTTAGGGCAGTGCCTTTAAGAAGGGCTGAGCAGTGCGTTGTTGTAAACGTAAAAACAAGTGTTTTATGCCAAAGGAAGGCCGACAGGCCTATAAGCAAAACTGAAAACGTTATTCTGGGTTTAATACTACTTTAAAGCGGAGTTCCACCTGGAAAAGAAAATAAGTCAGCAGCTACAAAAACATTAGCTGCTGACATTTAAAATACAGACACTTACCTGTCCCTCAGTCCAGCGGTGTCCTCACAATCACTGGTTTCACCGGCCATCTTCTCTCCCTGGCGCCGGCATTTTTAGTGTGGGCACCCGGCTGTGACAGCTTGCGGCTTCACAGCCAGGTGCCCACTCCGCATGCGCGAGAAAAGCCGTGCTTTGTGAATGGTCCTTTAGTCTTCTGGGACCTGTCACGTATCCCAGAAGACTACGGGGAGGGAGGGGGGGAGGACGACAACGTCCGCTTCTGATCGCCTAGCCTGGGCCAGTGGTCGGCAAGCCGCGGCTCGCGAGCCACATGCGGCTCTTTACACACTCTAATGCGGCTCTTCTGTGTGCCGGGGGCGCCCGCTCCCCTCCCTCCTCTCGGGCGGCCGCCCCAAAAGTCAGGACTCTGCAGCTAGCCCAGCAATGGGCAAACTACGGCCCGCGGGCCGTATACGGCCCGGCGGACCTTTTAATCCGGCCCGCGGAGCGTGGCAAACATTGGCTGTCAGGATGTAGGCGGGGCAGCGTGACGAACTCCTCTCCTCTCACAGTCCGCCCTGAAGACCGGAACGGCGCGGGACCACGGCGAGAGGAACGCGCGGAGCAAAGGTAAGTGAATTGACACTATAGGGGGGATGGATTACTATATGGGGGATGAATTACTATATGGGGGATGAATTACTATATGGGGGATGAATTACTATGGGGGATGTATTTTCGGTTTTAAAAATGTGGCTCTCAAATTTCAATCGTGGTTTTGGCGAGATTTGGCTCAGTTGAAAAAAACGGTTGCCCACCACTGGCCTAGGCGATCGTAGAGGAAGTGGGAGCTGGTACCTGTCAAATTCGGGTACTCCCCCATGCTCCCCAAAAGTGCCAATCCTTAATGGGGAGCGGGGGACAAAGGCTTAAAGCGAACCTTCCCCTTTTGGGTGGAGCTTCACTTTAACTTGACAATACCTGATAATTTTTTTTTGAGTGACAAGAGATCAGAGAACTAGGAATACACACATTATCAGACATTCCTAGTTCTCTCCTGCAGGATTCAATAACCTTTTTGTAGGGAATGGGGCATTTTTTAAAATTTGGACTTATAAATCATGTTTTGGTCACAAGAGGGTTAATAACTTTATTGCTATTTCAGCAACCCTTTTTTACTGTTACACTCTTGTTAGATTGATCTGTATTTTTTTTTTTTTTTTTTCCAATAAGGGGCTTTGCTCCACTGGACAAACCAAACACAGTTTATGTCGAACGGCATGAGCCCCGTGGCACCTCCATTGTCCTCCGCAGCACTGACTACTTCCAGTCTCGTGACAACTCTGAGATAATAATCGAGAATGTGGACGGCTTTCAGGTTCGGGAAAATTACATGTTCGCAACAAAGACCGTGGTGAGTGTTTTGATACACAGAAAAAGTTTGTTGTCAAGGGACAAATATACATCTTTATGTAATACTGTCCAAATAATGCATTATAATCCAGTCTGTGCTTTGCAAAAGCATTGACACTCTAATGGCTGTCCATTAATTGGCCGAAATCGTGGAAGCTGAGTAAAGAGTATATTGCTTCTCTTTTCACATGATGTTGATGTTATCTGTACTTGTTTCCCTGTAAACCCACATCCTCTTTCACCTCCCTATTTGCTTCTTAAAATTGGTCAGTGTAGAAGGCAGACAGACACTGAAATCAGAACAGCAGTGGATTTTAGCTCTTTAACCCCTTCAACTACAAGTTCAACTACAGGCTTTTTTTTTTTTTTTTTTTATTTTTCCACTGGAGGTTTAAAAAAGCAAAAAAAGAGCTCTAGCTGCAGTATTCAACGTTTTAATCTGGAGATGTCCCACAAACTACCGCCTTTTTTGACACAGGATGCCCTTAACCCCCTTAGTGACTAAGAATAAAACCAATCTATATGCCTAGACACAATTTTGCAACTTTGACATGCATTAATAAAGCCATACATATCCTTACAACTACTTTGTGTATCCAGGTGATTATATCTTGTGTTTTTCAGGACAAATTTGGCTTTCTTTTGGTGGTAAATGGTAACAGATATCGCATGGTTTTTCCTTTTTTTTTTTTTTTTTTTTTCTTCCCTCAAGGCAAAAAGGAACCCTAAAAAAAAAACTAAACAAAAAAAAAACTTTTTACTGCAGCTGTATATTTATTGCTACTACTATAACCTATCACCACAGAACAATTGCAGTGATATCACATGTGTAATATGTGATACGTTTTTTTTTTAACCTACCTAAAGCATACTGACGCTATTTTTTTTTTTTTTTTCCTCCTCCCAAATCCTGCTCAAAATTTTAGATCATGACCTTTGAATCTGACCTTGACCTTTTGCTTGACCCGATCATTACTGACCTTGATCTAGGGTTTTTTTTTTTTTTACATATTTTTGTTTACATTCTCCCTGCAAAGAAACATTGTTTCTCTCCCCCATTCAGAGAGAGAAAATGCAGGGTCAGGCTGTAGAGTGACTGATAATTGTGATAGCCAATTGGAGGCCATCGCAATGATCAGGTGACCTGGAACCAGGAGTCCCAGGTCTCGATTGTTAGTATGGGACCCGGGCATCCTGGTGACAACCCTGTACCTGTGCTGGGAGCGCCCCACAGGAAACAAAGCCCATACAAAGAAAGAAAGCATTGCATGAATGAGTTGTTTCCACCATGGCCACAGAACACAATGATTACTGCCAGCAGCTATATCCACCGGCAGTAATCAAATGTAAAAAATCTGACAGGCTGGTTACATCCACGTTTATCAATGGATTGACTTGGGTACAATCAGCATGCCCATGGATGGATCAGATCTCATCCGGTCCCTGCTGAACCTGCTGCATTTCGATCCAGGTATGGCTGGTTTTTAGCCTTTTAGTTTAAATAATGGCCATTGCCCAGGAAAGACTGTGGCAGGCCATATTGGTGCACCTTACAGCATTCTTGCAATTTTAAATCATGATTTTACTAAAATAGAACCATCCCTTTAAAAGTACAGGCTCTGAAACTGTGTCTTTGTCCTGCTTTCTCTACCAAGTGGTTTGTTGACTTTGACAATCATGGAGGGTGGGAGTTTAGACTTCATTGGTTTATTGTATGTTCCAGATCATTGACTCACTAGTGAGAAGGATCGGGATGGCAGAACCTGCACCTTTAAAAATGAGTCAGCAATGGCAGCTTTTATTGTCCTTCTCATATGTTTGCTTTAAGATTCAGTCCAGCGATTTTTCTTTTTATTGAATGTTTACAAAAAGTCCATTGTGTATTCAGAGTCCATATGTTATGTCTTTAACCACAAAGCAGTTTCCATCTGTTTGTATCTCTGGCTGCAGTATGGGATTATGGGTAATTAAACAGAGTTTTTTCTCTTTGAATTTTTTTTACTATATTTTTGGTTTAACCTGTCTGTCTGGGCAAAATAAAAAAAAAAAAAAAACCCAAAACATACTTTTCAATATATGCATGCTTCTCCCATCTTTTTTTTTTTCCTTAAAAATGCAGCAGCTACAGAAAAATTGTCTGCCGTTGCCAGAATTCCCGTGAGCGTCCGACTTCCTATAATGAGCTGACAACACTGTCTCTGCTGGATTGAAATCCCAAGCAGTGTTGTCAGCTCTGCCCAGTTCTCCCCTGCTGTACTACAGAACACCTTCCCCTCTCCAAGGGAAATGTCTCTTCTGTAGGGCTGACAACACAATTTGGATTTTCAGTGCAGCTGCAAAGAAGTTGTCGGCTCACTACAGTAAGTTAGGTGCTCGCTGGATTTCTGCCAGACCAGCAGGTAATTTTTTCTGTACCTGGATAAATGTGCGTGCCTTGCAGGGATGAAGAGTGTTTTTTGCCAAGACATACATGGTTTATAGCTGTATATACTGCATATCTAACCATCTTCGTTCCGTTCTTTCAGCATCTATTGGGCAGCAAAGACCCCTTCTCGGTGCAGTTATGGGTTTCTTATAACCGCAAGCCAATGAGATCAGCACAGTTTGTTACCCGCCATCCAATTGTGGTGAGTGTTGTCATGTGATTGCTGATTTCAGCCACAATGTTCAGTGCAGGTGGACAGTTTTTCTCTTAATGGTTGAATTGGGAATTTTCATGGCAGGAATATTACATTACGGATGCCTCGGAGGATCAGGTGTTTGTGTGCGTCAAGCACAGCAACAATGTGACAAACCTGTACATATCAGAGGTGGAGGGCCTGCGCTTTTCTCTTTCACTGGAGAATGTGATCTACATCAATCCTGGAGCAGGGAAGGAGACTCTGGCCAGGTAATGAAGATGTTCTTTTATAACTTTAGATACAAACTTCTCAACCTTTAATTATAGTTCTGCCATTGTAGTAAGGAGGGAGAAGCTTTGCCACAACTGATTTTTGTCCCCAGTAGAGTTCCCCTTTACCCCAGCTTCTGTGTTGAACAGAATAGCTCTTCCGAATGGTAAAGGAAAATGATTATAATGCCTAATAATTTAATGGCATTGCTTAGTTTTTATATGCTGGTGTTAGGTTCTTTATACAGTATAGCAGGTTTGCTTGCTAGAATGAATTTGCAGAAAGATGTTTATTGCAACAAATTTATGTTCTCCAGATGCTTAGTACATCTTGTGGAACATATAGACAAGTAGCCTTCTTGCCCTACAATGAGGTGTTTGAGAGTCTTGAGATTGGTGAAACTGATCATTTATGTTGTGTCAGAACACTTTTTTAATGTCTTTTAATTTAAAGTGTAACTTAACTCAGAAAATAAAGTTCTACTGTTTCGCTATGGCTCTTCAACCAATAAGCAAATTTTTAAGTTTTGTAGTTGGGAGGAAAGGGGTGAATACTGTTCTGTTCTCGTGTTTTTTTTTTTGTTTTTTTTTCTCTTCTTTCCCCCCCCCCACTTACACTTCCTCAATCCTTGCCTAGGCGAAGATAATAGCCCCGTCCCTCCTGCAGCCCCCAGGACACACCACAAGTCCCAGGAGGCTGCAGGAACATCCACAGAACCGCGCACAAGCTTGCATATGCACAGTGGAGAGCCAGCTGTCATTTATTAGGAAGCCACAGTCGGCTCCCTATCTAGGATGATGGTGCTGAGGACCTGCAGCAGTAATAAGAACTTGCTGGGGAAGACAGAGCTGGACTCTACTCACTGGGTAAGTACTTCATTTTTAAAAATGAGGTACAGGTGAAACTCGAAAAATTTGAATATTGTGCAAAAGTTCATTTATTTCAGTAATGCAACTTAAAAGGTAAACTATTATATGAGATAGACTCCTTACATGCAAAGCAAGATAGTTCAAGCCGTGATTTGTCATCATTGTGATGATTATGGCTTACAGCTCATGAAAAACCCCAAATCCACAATCTCAGAAAATGAGAATATTGTGAAAAGGTGCAATATTCTCGGCTCAAAGTGTCCCACTCTAATCAGCTAATTAAGCCCTAACACCTGCAAAGGTTTCTGAGCCATTAAATGGTCTCTCAGTCTGGTTCAGTAGGAATCACAATCATGGGAAAGACTGCTGACCTGACAATTGTGCAGAAAACCATCATTGACACCCTCTATAAGGAGGGAAAGCCTCAAAAGGTAATTGCAAAAGAAGTTGGATGTTCCCAAAGTGCTGTATCAAAGTAAATTAATAGAAAGTTACGTGGAAGGGAAAAGTGTGGAAGAAAAAGGTGCACAAGCAGCAGGGATGACCGCAGCCTGGAGAGGATTGTCAGCAAAAGGCCATTCAAAAGTGCTGGGGACTTTCACAAGGAGTGGACTGAGGCTGGAGTTAGTGCATCAAGAGCCACCACACAGACGGATCCTGGACATGGGCTTCAAATGTCGTATTCCTCTTGTCAAGGTGCTCCTGAATAACAAACAACGTCAGAAGCTTCTTACCTGGGCTAAAGAAAAACAGACCTGGTCTGTTGCTCAGTGGTCCAAAGTCCTCTTTTCTGATGAGAGCAACTTTTGCATCTCATTTGGAAACCAAGGACCCCGAGTATGGAGGAAGAATGGAGGGGCACAAACTGCAAGATGCTTGAAGTCCAGTGTGAAGTCTCCACAGTCTGTGTTGATTTGAGGAGCCATGTCATCTGCTGGTGTTGGTCCATTGTGCTTCATTAAGTCCAGGGTCAACGCAGCCGTCTACCAGGAGATTTTGGAGCACTTCATGCTTCCTTCCGCAGATGAGCTTTATGGGGATGCTGACTTCATTTTCATGCAGGACTTGGCACCTGCCCACACTGCCAAAAGCACCAAAACCTGGTTCAATGACCGTGGGATTACGGTGTTTGATTGGCCAGCAAACTCGCCTGACCTGAGCCCCATAGAGAATATATGGGGCATTGCCAAGAGAAAGATGAGACATGAGACCGAACAATGCAGAAGAGCTGAAGGCCGCTATTGAAGCATCCTGGTCTTCCATAACACCTCAGCAGTGCCACAGGCTGATAGCTTCCATGCCACGCCGCATTGAGGCAGTAATTGCTGCAAAAGGGGCCCAAACCAAGTACTGAGTACATATGCATGCTTATACTTTTCAGAGGTCCGATATTGTTCTATGTACAATCCTTGTTTTATTGATTGCATGTAATATTCTCATTTTCTGAGATTGTGGATTTGGGGTTTTCATGAGCTGTAAGCCATAATCCTCACAATGATGACAAATCACGGCTTGCTTTGCATGTAATGAGTGTATCTCATATATTAGTTCCACCTTTTAAATTGCATTACTGAAATAAATGAACTTTTGCACGATATTCTAATTTTTCGAGTTTCACCTGTGTTTTATAGTTCTTTAAAAAAAAAAAAAAAAAACTAAAAGTTCCTAATTTAAAGAAGAGATTCAGCCAGGTCTCCAAAAATTAAAAGTAAACAGTTACAAAACTGTAGCTGCTGACATTTAATTAAAAAAATAAAACTAATCTGGCCAAGGATCCATTTCTGTCCTCACGCTGGTTCTTTGCTTTAACCACTTGTCCTCCGGAAGATTTGCCCTTCATGACCAGGCCATTTTTAGCAGTACGGTGCTGTTGCATTAACTGACTATTGCACAGTGATGCAACGCTGTACATAAATAAAATTTTGTAAAAAAAAATTCCCCACAAATAGAGCTGTCTTTTGGTGGTATTTGATGACCGTGTGTGTGTGTGTGTGTGTGTGTGTGTGTGTGTGTGTGTGTGTGTGTGTGTGTGTTATAAACAAATGACCCGACCATTTTGAAAAAAAAACAAAACTGACTTTTTGCTACAGTTATTTTTTGTAACGGTTTACTTTTAATTTTTGGAAACCTGGCTGAATCTCCTTTTTTTAAAGAGGAACTTTTTAGTTTTTTTGTTTTTTTAAAATCAACCGCTATAAAACATATCCAATAAAAAAAAAAAAAAAAATTAAATACAATTTCTTCATAAAATTAGGTCATAATATATTCTGCTACATATCTTTTGGTTAAAAAAAACAAAAAAAACAACCCAATAAGTATATTAATTGAAACGTGAAAGTTATTTTGTCTACAAATGTTGGTTTATATACTGGAGTTTTTTTATTAATTTTTATACTAGTAATGGAGGAGATCAGCGACTGCGGTGGGAATTCTGGCACTCGGGAACTGACTTACTGCCACTGCCCTCTCCAATAACACTAATACAGTGATCAGTGCTAATAAAAGCACTGATCACTGTACTGACGCTTAGCAGGAAGTGGTTAACATCTGGGGCGATCAAAAAGTTAACAGCGTGCTGTTTTGTGCTTATCGTGTGCGGTTTTACAAAGGGGCATGCTCCTTTCTATCTCTTTGCAGAGAGATAGAAAGCAGCACATCCCTGCTGACAGGAGAGAGACCTGTAGTGTTTACACACAGAGCTCTCACCTGTCGGCTTCTCTGCCAATCAGTCCCAGCCATGAATCGCTTGCTGGCACCTGAGCTCCAGGAGCCAATGACAGCAGGGGTAGGGCAGCGCATGTGCTCCCTACCTGAAATGTAAAAATCATTATATATATATATATATATATATATATATATATATATATATATATATATATATATATATATATATATATATATATATATAAAATTTTGCACAGAGCAGCCACCCTGTAGCAGTAAATCTACTGTGGGGCGATCCTTAAATGGTTAATGATGTAGTGCTTGTGCAGATTTCTAAGTAAATGCAAATGGAAACTGCTGTACAGAATAGGATCTTAAAAGCCTCTCGTTTTTTTTTTTTTGTTTTTTTTTTTGTTTTTTTTTTGTTATTGTGATTATATCCTTGGTACACCTGCTATATCTAATGATCTCTGTGTGCATTAACCTCTCTAATTTCAAACCCCTCAATGAGCAGAGTTGTTGCTTTCCTCACCAAGGTCAGGTTGGTTTTGAAGGACCCAGTGGCCTGCCAGAAAGGTGGCCTACATCTCTGGGAGATGCAGCCAGGGGCTGGCAAAGGTCCCTGGCCAAGCTAACAATATTCCTGCCTCCCTTGCTGTTTAGTTGGTTGAATATAGTACCAGCTCTGGCAGCTGCCATATAATCTGCTACTGGAAGTCACACACTCATCACCCTATCACCGAAAGCTGGCCCCAGCAGTCCATCTGGGGAAACTCGTTTCTTCTGCTAACAGTCACAACCTTCAGTGCTGTACCGGATGTCTGTGTGCACACAGGAACATAAGCTGATCCGTTAATCACAAGCCTTGTCTAGCTGCTTCTTTCTTGGTATTGACCAGTACAGCATCCTCACGCCGTCACATTTGGCCCAATCTGATTATAGTTGTCACACTGCCTTTTCCTTTGTGGTAGGAACACACATTTGTTGCTCTCAGTGTATTTTCCATCCTGGCTACTCAATATCTAAGTAGATCACTTTTTGGTGTGAGAATCAACAGGATGTCGCGCATGAAACAATGTTTATTTTTTCCCTATAGGCAAATACACTGATGTCAGAGAGCTTTCACCATTTCATGACCTGAATCCTTGCTGCATAAACTTGGAAACATCAGTATGTGGTGCTTGAAGAGTTCACCAGGCACATAAACGTTTCCTAAATTTATTCCTCAATAGTTACAAAGGATCTAAATCCACTGAATGTTTGCTGGATGCCTTTGCAAACCCGTATACCCCTTTATAAAATTAGCAGTGGCTTCCCTGTGCAGAGGGTAGAGTTGTGGGAGGGATCCCGTAGGCCCCACCCACTACAGGCTGCCTTCAGCAAACTACAGGAGGGGGCAGAGACAAGACCAGTCTTCCTGCACAAAGGAGAGAGCAGCAGTGACTGGTCTTGATTACAGGAAGTTCCTGCTTAGAGGCAGTGTCACACTGTATCACTGCACAGCTCTGGAAGATGATGCTTATTCCGGAGTTCAGCTTTAAGTTGGCAATGACTCTTTGCCCTCCTAAATCATGTTAAGTTTTTAGTTTGGCATAAAGTAGGAAAGGGGAGAACCACTGTCGGCTGTCTGTTTCCCAGTTACACCAGTACTTGGGACACCAGGCAACCCAGCAGAAACACAAAGTGATGGGAAATCCAGTAGGGTTTATTTCTTGTAATGGGTACACCTGTTCTCATGACAGCTGTTTATAGCAGGAGCTAGTTTCCCTTCACTTCAGAGTGGGATTTCTCCCCAACAAATCATAAAAGATCAGTCAAAGGGCTTCTAACGATTTCTTACTTTATTCATGTGTAAAAAGAAAAGTTTTGGCTGTGCGTACGCTTAAGTCTTTTATGATATACTGTTTTAATAAATATTTAGTTCAGTGTCAGGCTGACAAAAATTGACAATCTAATTTGTTCATTTTTTGTTTTCAAAATATTTTTTTAATACTGTACTGGTCTCCTTTAAAAAAAAAAAAAACCCAAAAGCTACTACTTTCTGTGTGCACAGCAAACAGACACAGAAATATTTTTGAGCTGAGGCCATGGCTTCTTTGTTTACAAACAAACCTCATGTGATCACTGTCATAACTTACATGGTGATCCCATGGTCAGAAGCCACGCTGATTGGTTCCAACACCAGCATGGGTACCCATGCCTGGAAATGTTGTGATGGATATGGGAAAATGCCTGTTTGGTTTCCTGTTGCATATATACATATTTCTATACATTTTATACAGATCTACTTTTATACTTTTTTATATTTCTAAATGTTTTGTATGAATATATATATGTGTTGTGTGTATATTTTCTGCCTGCTGGGCTTTGTGGTACTTTAAGAAATCCTTGCTCAAGAAATGTCTGCTCAGCAACCCCTCTCATCGAGTGAACTTGAGAACAAAGCAATATTTTTCTTTCTATAGATAAAACCTCGGAGGAGATCACGCCTATACTCTGAAGAAGATTGTTTTCATGTAAAGTGACCAATCAAAGACTAATATAATGCTTTATGCTGTTCTCATGTGATGTTTGCATCATATTGCATATATAAGCTCACTTTCTCATTATAATAAACTAGAAGTGTTCGTAGACTGAACTTATGTGTCAGCGTGAGTCTCTTCCAGTGTGCGCACATTCCAAAGCTAGCAAGATTAATTAGGACAGGAGCAGATATTCACCGGACTCTTAGTCCTCATCTAAATCAATGTTAGTCTGCACGTTGATGGCAGGAAGTGTTTGATTCCTTTTTTGTTTTGTGTTCAGGTATCTGGAGAACGAGCCATTTGCTGATGTCCATCGTGTGAAGGGTGTAAAGGGTGTATATATTGCCAACGTGTTAAATACGCCACCCTCCAAAGAGAACGTGGCTACCGTCATCACCTTTGATAAAGGTGGTACCTGGGAATTTCTTTCGGCTCCAGGATATAACAGTTACGTGGACACCACCCATTGCCCGGTGAGTTCCCACCCAGTTCTGCTGTCGTAGAATGTCTTGTTATGCTGGTTTAAACCTTTCACAACCTAAAGTCATCTAAACTGGCATCATAAATGATTATTCCAATATGCAAAACTCACCCTTCATAGAGACAGCTGAGCACTCGGCCACCACCTGCCACAAACCCCCCTGTTTGTCTTTCAGCATGATGAGCAAACTGGGTGATTGACAGCAAGGTGCAGCATGGAGTGGTATGACTCTAGGCATTCTTCTACAGATAAGAAATACTTCATGTATTGTGCTAGCTGCTAGTGAGGGTTCCACCTTTTAGACTTTAAAATAGACCAGGGGTGTCCAAACTTTGGCCCTCCAGCTGTTGATGTACTAGAAGTCCCATCATGCCTCTGCCTCTGGGTGTCTTGCCTGTGGATGTCAGTCTTGCAAGGCCTCATGGGACTTGCAGTCCCTCAACACCTGGAGGGCCATAGTTTAGACACCCCTGAAATAGACCTTAGCGCAGTATCATGTTTTATTCTTCTACAAACATCACATGTTAGATTTTAAATTGTGCAGTGCTCTGGAACCTTAAAACACCCGTTTTATACACATTAAATCATAAACCTATATAGTGAAAAAAATATATATCTGAATTCTTTGTGCCACATATATGCAAAAGTGAAGTGAAAATCACAAGCACTGAAAAGGTTTACAGTATTGTGTATGGAAGCTCTGGAGATTTGCACTGAATATTGGGATTCATTTCACCAAATGTTTTTTGGACTATATGGACTATTTTGAAATGCATAACTAGCACTTTGAGTTTTGGAAGCATATGTTGCAGAGATATTTATTCACTACATTTGTTTATTATTTATACGTGTAAAGGGGTGTATGAAGGTTCCCGAGTGCTGCACATTTTTTAAAATCTATTAGATCTGTTTTCACAGATGAGGATTATATTGTGTGTGCTTCTGGTTATGGGAAATGTCTATATTCAAACCCTGCAGCTGTGTACTAGAGAACCTACTTTTTAAACTTTGCATATTAGTTCTGGGGTTTTGTTGTGCAGAGAAGCTGCATGAAGGTTGGTATTCCAATTATGACCCACAAAATCTTAGTTCGTTGTCAACAGGTATACTTCACAATAGAACTCCAGTGATCTATCTGAAAATACTTGTAGTTCAGTTTTATGTATATAAAATCTTCGCAAAATGTTCAGTTTAGGGTTGTGCATCCTAATGGTTTTTTTTTTTTTCTTTTCATATAGGACATCTAAAAGGAAACCTCCATTTTTATTATAAATAAAAATGTAGTATATACAATTGTTATACAAGTGGGCTTTTTTTTCATGCTATTTAATATGAGCATTTTATTTGAACCTGCTTAAAGCAGAGTTCCACTCACCCTGTCAAAGTCAGCAGCTACAAAAACTGTAGCTTCTGACTTTTAAAAAAAAAACAGCCACTTACCTGTCCCTCGGTCCCGTGGTGTGTCCCCTGCAGCCCATTTCACCGGCCGTCCTGTATTCCAGGAGGCTGGCATCTTTAGTGTGGGCGCCCGGCTGTGATAGCTTGTGACTTCACAGCCGGGTATCCACTGCTCATGCTCGAGTAGCGCTGCGCTTCATGAATGGTCCTGTAGTCTTCTGGGACCTGTCACTTGTCCCAGAAGACTACAGGGAAGGAGGGAGGACACCTTCCGTTTCTGATCGTCTAGGCAATCGGACCGGAAGTGGGAGTGGGTACCTGTCAAATTCGTGTACCCGCTTCCCCCCGCCCCCCCCCCCCCCCCCCAAGGTGCCAATCCTTAATGGGGAGCAGTCCTTAGAGCGGGATTTCCCGTTTTGGGTGGAGCTCCACTTTAAGTCATTTTCGAAAACTCATAAATGCAACTGTTTAAAAAAGTCCGGTTCGCTCACAATTTGTGTTCCAATTAATCTTAAAGGGTGTTCAGTAGGGATGAGGTCTGGGCTCTGTGCGGGACACTAGAGTTCCTCCACAGCAAGCTAATCAAACCATGTCTTTCTGGAGCTGGCTTTGTACACATGGGCACAGTTATGTATGGAAAAAGGGGCCTTCCCCAAGCTGTTGTCATAGGGTTAGTGCACAGTTGTCTAAAATATCTTTTCTGCATTATTACCTGAACCAGTTAGCCTGGGTTCACTCTGAATGCGACTTTGAAATCATGCGAATTCACTTGAAGTCACACAGTTTCAGTCTCTTGTCAATGCGACTTGTAAGACATCTGTGCGACTTTATGCACGGATGCCAATTCAAGTTGCACCCAAAATTGACAGACGTAGTGCCGGATCTACTGTCAAAATCGGTGCAACTCCGACAGAACGGTTCCATTGCGAACAATAGGGTGCAATTTGTAATGCGATTTTTGAACTGTCTAAAAATTCAAGCTTTTCTGGTAAGCCCTGTTATAGAGTTTAATCTGCTTATATTTTGCCTTCCCTGACCCCCAACCCTCAACATACTAATGACATTTTAAAATAAAATATTTCTGTTTTTTTAAATTACATTTTTTTCGAACCCAGTGCCATCCTCCGATTTTCTATGATTCTCTATGCAGTGCAGGCAGATCATGGCTAGTGGGAAGGGCTGGCAGAGTTCTGTACATAGCTTCCTGTAATCATCACAGCACCTTGCCTCAGTACTTCTCTCAGGAATCCTCAGCCCTGGTTTAAGCAGGGAGTTAAAGTGGGTTGATGGGAAAATCTAGCAATTTTTCTTTCCTTCCACCTGTGGTAGAAGGAAGGAAAGAGAAAATAGTTTATTCTATGCCTTGCTTAACAGGTTTGTCCTCTGAGCGTTTTGTATTGTATAGATATACTCATTTTTATGGCTTTGTCTCCTGTGTTCTGTATTTGCAGAGCCCAAAGGACTGCCACCTGCACTTGGCACAGCCTCTCAGTCAGTTGACCTCCCAGGGCCGTGTCATGCCCATTGTCTCTAAGGATTCCGCACCAGGGTTAATCGCAGCGACTGGTATGTTTCTGGGTGCGGTTCTGGTCGAAAGCCGAGGAATAAAATGCGAACGTAGTGGGATTGTTTATGAAACCAGCTTATCGTCAGAATCTGACTGATTCACTGTTATGTTTTCAGAGTTGCCTAAATACTAGAATTAAAATCTGATAATGACTTAATTCCAAAGAAGTTGCACAGTAATTCTAAACATTTCTCTCCCTCTAGGTTCTGTTGGGAGGGAAATGATCGGTAAAATTAATCTGTATATTTCCAGCAGTGCTGGCGTTCGATGGAGGGAGGTAATTGTATGTTTTCATCCTGGACATATTCATGCAAAACACCTTATTTATAGAACAAGCAAACTTTTTTTACTTGCTTTGTAAATCTGCTTGATTTGCCTTGATACATGAAAGATGCCAAAGTTTTTTTTTTTTTTTTTTTTGTTTGTTTTTTTTTTCTTCTGCTGCCACCTGATAGCTTTGATGGATAACTCAGGAGACTTGTCAGTTCACATTTCCTGCCTGATGAGCTAAAACAGCCCTTCTTAATTGTAGATGACAGGACACCAAGGACTTTATATTCATGACTTGGGGTAGGCTGCCACCTTCAGTTGGAAGGACATCTGACAAAAAAGCAGGCATAACCCTTCCTAGCTCAGCTAACCTTGGATTTTAGCTAGTGTATTTAAGTGATGGATGTGCCTAGAGTCTCTCTGAAAGATTTCCTTTCAGGGGTTTAGGTTCTAATTTCATGGCCTATTCCTTGCACCCATGTTAGTAGAGGAGGGCTTCATTCAGAACAGTTGTCCAGGGGAGACTCTAATCGGATCCTGCACACAAGAATGGGGACAATGCTGGATCCTGCAGGCAGTGATCTCTGGGGTGCAGTGTCTCCTCCTGACCTTATTGCATGGTGTTGGTACAGATCCAAGGCAGCAATTTCTCTGGAGAGGAGTCTAGTCCCTGAAAGTCCTTTTGACACCCACCCACTGTGAAGGTTTGAAGATTGGCCTTCTGGCCTTGCAGCAGGACTGGTGAGCATGTGGCAGTCTCTTCCCAGAAAATGCTCCCTATGTGAAGGGGTGATAAAAGTTTTCTGAGCAGAGCTTAACCCCTTCATGTCTGGACACTTTTACCCCCTTCCTGTCCAGGGCAATTTTCAGCTTTCAGCGCTGTTGCACTTTGAATGACAATTGCGCGGTCATGCAACACTGTACCCATATGAATTTTTTAGCATTCTTTTGAGATGGATAAAACTTTATTTTGGTGGTATTCATTCAACACTGGGATTTTTATCTTTTTTTTTTTGCTATATAAATGAAAGTCCAAAAATGTTAAGTAAAATAATGGCCAAAATGTATTCAGTTATCTTTTTAGTAAAAAAAAAAAAAAACCCAAATTAGTTTATAGCCAAAAATTATTTATCAAAAACTATTTTTAAATTTTTTTTTTTTATAATTTTTTTTTTTTAACATACTGTCACCCTAGCAGTACAGTGTCACCATAGTGACACTGTACTACTTGTGGGGGGTGATGATTTTTTTTTTTTTTTGTACATTGATTGCTTTTACACTCATAAAGGCTGTAAAAGCAATAATTTCTGCTTCTCTCTGGCTGCATTCTTGCAGCCATTGAGAAATACTGTGTGAGCTGTGATTGGTAACAGCTTGTCACATGGTACAAGGCTGTTGTGAATAGCCTTGTACTATGTGATCTCTGTGATCATTCACAGATTTCGCATTTAGTAAGCAATGATGTCAGGAAGTGACATCTTGCTTACTACTATTCATGTGATCACTGATTGGCCACCAGAGTTTTTTATTTTTTGCTAAATAAAACACCTGAAACTTTTTTGAAAAAAAACCACTTTTCTTCGTTTGTTATAAAATTTTATGAATAAATAACATTTCTTCATAAATTTAGGTCACAATGTATTCTGCTACATTTCTTTGAAAATAATAATTGAATTTGAATTTTTTTTTCAAATGTTTCTAATTTGTTTTTTTATTACTTTTTTTTTTACGATTTTATTTTTCAGCACACTGTGACCAAAGCAATACAATGTTACCATAGTAACATTGAACTACTCTGGGCAAGTGATCAGGATTTTTTTTTTTCTTTTTTCAACACATTATGATTACTAATACCAATGTAATAGAACGGTAGTGCAGCGCTAAATCAATATTAAAATCATAAAATTGATAAAAATAGCACAATACTTATTGTAAAATGCTGTGATAAAAGTTCATTAAACAGAATAATATTGAAGTTCGTAAAGTGACTTTCAGTGCTCTTAATGGTGCTGCTTGTTCTGGTACGTCTGTGCTTGAGCAGTGATATGAAGAGAATTGCGCACTCACCAGATGCGCAGTATATATGCGCCAGTATAAATATATCCTGAAGTCATCAAGGTAGATATGATGTTGGGGTGATTTCCCTCTGAAGGACACGGTGGTGGAACAATCAGATCCTGGGACTTTAAGTGCTGACCCAACACAGCCAGAGTTCCCCTTAAGGGATAGATGGATGCTGCTTCCTAGATATGCAGGAGGATCCCTCTGGGTACTGGGATGGATCTTTGTCACATACAGGGCATCTGAAAGTTAATGCTCCACTCAGGAGTTCAGACACAGGAATATGCCCATAGTGTAGTAAATTAAATCTTCATTTATTGAGTATTGCATTCAGAAAACAAGATAAAATCGCAATAAGAAATGGGACTAACCGTCCTTCAATAAAGATGGCCGCCGTTGCTCCGGCGGCGTGACGTCGCCGTGTAATTGGCTTCTCCTTGCGCGTTTCATGCACCCGCACGTTATCAGAGGGGATCGCCAATGCATTACCATTATATTCTTTTGAGGTTTTTACTTTGGTTGCCTTTGTGCATAGCTGCTTTACCTTTGAGTGCACTTATATGTTTACCATTATTACCATATTATACTAATATCGTATTTCATTGATATTTGCAATCATTGTTATTGAATGACACTAATTCAGTCAGTCTTTTGTTGTGATTAGCTCTGATTGTACAAAGCTGATCACATGATACAGGTGGGCTGCGATTGGCCCTGTCTGTATCATGTGACTGCCTTGACCAGTCACAGGTAATATAATTGTATACAATGGATGGCATGACAGGAAGCCATCCATTGTATACACTTAACATGTGATCTGCTGTGATTGGTCACAGCGGTCACATGACACTGGCAATGGGCCGGTGTAGTGATATGCCATCGGCTGTGTCCCGTGGACACAGCCGATGACAGACTACGTGGCCCCGCAGCTGCGTGAGCAGCTCGTTTTAATAGGATGCCCAGTCACAACGGCGAGTGTCCCGCCCAGCCGTCAATCTACTATAAGCCAGGCGGGAAGGTGGTAAGGGGGGGGGGGGGGGGGGGGCTGTAGTGGAGAGCTGCATGCAGAAGGTTTTTTATCTTCGTGTTTAGAATGGGCATCTATGGTCATAGAGAAGAGCATATCCACATCAGTCATTCAAGGATTATTATTATACAGGATTTATATAGCACCGACAGTTTGCTCAACGCTTTACATTATGGTGAGAGACAGTACAGTAACAATTCAATACAAGAGGGGTTCGAGGGCCCTGCTCCTTGAAGCTTACAATCTAGGAGGGAGGGGATAGTGGTACAAGAGGTAATAACTGTGGGGGATGGAGTGGTTGGAAGAGTAGAGGATTCCAGTATTAGCTGAGGGCAGGATAGGCTTCCCTGAAGAGGTTTTCAGAGTGCGCCTAAAAGTGAGCAGAGTAGGCGATAGTCTGATGGATTGGGGTAGAGAGTTCCAGAGGATGGGGGAAGACTAGCATGGGAGGAGGAAACGAGAGCTAGCGAGTAGGAGGTCTTGTGAGGAGCGGAGAGTACGGTTTGGGTGATATTTGGAGACAAGATCGGTGATGTAAATTGGGGCAGAGTTATAAATGGCTTTATACATTAGTGTTAGCGTTTTTGAACTTTATCTGTTGGGCAATTGGAAGTCATTGAGGTGCAGCATTCAGCTTTAAAACCAAATGATGGAAGCTGCAGCTTGAGCCATCCATGTGTCATTGCACACTCCAAACATACTCATGGCCAGGGTCAGCTATGATCCTATTAATGAACATGTTTCTCACCATAAAAATATCCAACCTTATTACTAATAAACGCTTTCTCTGCAGTCCCTTCTAGGATCGCATTATTGCACTTGGGGTGACCATGGCGGCATTCTGATGGCGATTGCTCAAGGTGTAGAGACCAACCAAATAAAGTAGGTGATTGTTAGTTTATATGTATATCACATCCAAGAACTTTTTGTGTAATACAAAAGATCAAATGCCTTCTGTCTGTATTGCTTCCTAGATGTTAGTTTTGGGATTTGATACCTGATTGAGATCCTCTTGCTTTGCCTGCTTCACGCTTAGCTCCACCTACTGCCACTCCCCATCTCCGATTCTGTGTCCTTACTGGCTACCAAGTTTGTGTCCAAACTCTGCCAACTACCCTGTACTAGAACACCAAGTCCAGATATCGAAGGCCCAACAAAGTGAACATAATTATGGAGGCGCATAGAAGGCTCTCTTCTGGCTAGTAAATATGATGGGCACCCAGGGGGGTGTTTACTTTTACATTTCCTGTGCTTAGAGAATTTTTATTACAGCTGTGAGCTAGCCGCATGCACCTGTGTGCACTACTAGTTCAAGCACTGCAGTCACTGAGAGCCGCAGATCTCCGACTAAGGATCAGGAGCCAGTTATGACTTCCACTCATAGTGATCACATACACACTTGGAGGTTTGTTTACAAACAAATCTCTCCAGCCTGCAGATGTGCACCAATTATGAGTTTAGTGTACGTTTTAGCAAAAATACTGTTTTGCCTTTCAATGTTTTTATTAATTTATAAACAGTTTAGGAAGACAAGAGCAACAAAACACGCCCACGTAGGGCCATCAATTGCACATAAAAAAATAAAGAAAACAGTGCTCTAACACCAACAGGGCAAAAGATGCACCCACGCAGGGGCTATCAATGGCACATAAATGAGAGAAACAGTGGTATAACACCGACAGTAACTCAAACCAAAGGCAGCTATCCACTGCCACGCCAAGAACAAACAGAAAAAGAAAAGGAAGGGAGGAGTACAAATGGAAAAAGATGACAAGACAAGAGCAGGGGTCTGAGAACGCCAATACCGAACAACATCACAACCCCAGACTAGCTGGGGGGAGCGTTGGAAGGGCATATTGCAACCACGGCTCCCATATTTTCAAGAATTTCCATGGGGAATCATTACATGTACTCGACATCTGTTCATTGAGCATCATAGTAGTCCTTCACCCCCTGAAGAGGGACAAACAGGCTCTTATATGCTTGAGCAATTGTTCTAGTGGCCGAAAAAAACAATTAGGAAGCCAACTTCTGCTGGTGAGCCAAGAGGCCCGGTATAAAAATACTGTTTTGATAAACATTTACCCAAATATCACGGGACCTAAAAAAGAAAAAAAAAATCAGTAGCACTTTCTTTTAATTCTAACGGTCCTATTGCTTCCAGAAAATGTATGGCTTGATGAGTCTCTTGAAGCTGCACATGGGGTGCGGAGAATTGCAAAAATGGCATTGCCACCTGAGCTTAAGTGGTTGTAAACTGAAGACCTGAAATATGAACAAATCATATCCCTCTATAGTGCTCTTGTCTCAATCCACAGTACTGTAATTTCTCTCTGCTGCCATGTTTCTTTGCCATCTGCATAAGTCTCTTCTAACAAGTGTTTTCCTGACACAAAGAGAAAAAGATGGGTAAGCTGCTCCCGCAGCCTGTGATTGACAGTCTCAGCTCTGTTCCTGTGTTCTGTGTTCAGAGGGTGTGTCCCTTCCATCCAATCACCTCTCACAGCTCTTCTCACGGATTTATGCAGAGTGTAACTTCAGCTCTCCGCCCCCTGCTTTCTGAAAGCTCAGACAAGCATTATAAATTTTGGCCTTTAAACAGATGTAGAGAAGAGAATACGAACACAGGTACAACTTATGTAGGAGGATTTGTTTCATCCCCATGTATCAGCTGAGGCCACTCACTTCACTGGGTATATGTAAGGGTTTACAACCACTTTAAAGTGGAGTGCAGGGCCTGGCAGTGGAAGGATTAAAGTTCAATAAAACATGGAGATCTGCTTTTAAGGCATAGTGGTGTTCGTTTTGGACATGTAGGATTCCATGACTTCTGGTTATGAAAAGTTTAAGCGGAGGAAGCGTTAGGCCTTCTCCTGTCTCCTTTACTTCCATGTTACTACAGTAGTGATGGGAAGCCAAGTTATAGAAGTTTGGTGTGACGCTGTGAGCTGTTATTCTAGGAAGTGATGATGTGCTGCAGAGTGGGGTCCAATATCTGCTGGTTTGGCATGCATTTCTCCCTTCAGCTTTCCTTCTCTTTCCCTCACTTCCTTGAGACTATCACATCTAATTCTAATCCAACCCAACCTCCCAAAGTTGTCATGGTAACTGGCATCCTAAAACAGATTGTGTAATATTCTTTCCATAATGCACTCACACACAGGTCCTGTTCACACTGGTGTGATTTCTCCTGCGTCTCCCTTCACGCTGCCACACCCAATAATGGAAATCACTTTATTCTTTATGGTCAATAATAAAGAAAAATACCACCAGAAATAGGCGGGGTAGCCTTATGGTAAGCCCAAAGACTCGCCTAATAATAATGGTGTGGGTGTAAACCTGGCATAGTACAGAAAACAAAAAATAGTAGTTGCAAAACGCACTTACCAAAGTAGGGAACAATCCACCCAAGCAATGTAGCTCACATGTAAAACCACATTTATTAATCCCATATGAGGGGGAAAAAGTGATCTCTGCAGACAGTGAACACTAGACATGTAATTAATTAGAAATGGAGTTCCATGTCTAGTGGTTGGGTGTTCACTGTCTGCAGAGATCACTTTTTTTTTTTTTTTTTTCCCCTCATATGGGATTAATAAATGTGGTTTCACCTGTGAGCTACATTGCTGGGGTGGATTATTACCTACTTTGGTAGTGTGCGTTTTGCAACAATTTTTTTATTTTTTTTTTAATTTATGGTGCCTGTTCCATCAGTTCCACAAGGTGCAGTGCGAATTCTGAAAAGGTGCTTTTTTTTAGTGCAGCATTGTGTGCTTTTGGCCTCATGGTGTTATGTATAGTACATGTGTTTTTTAGCGTTTTTAATTCCAGTCTCCTCCTACTACAAAAAAACATGAACTACATCAAAAATTAAAAACATATGAATGTTAGGCGCTAGTGTGAACCTAGGCTTAATATTTAGGAAGAACCAAGACCTGTCCCTACGTCTGTACCCTGCTATTGTTTTAGAGAGGTTTTGCTGCCAAGTTACTTGTGTGCTGTAAGCAAAGGGCTAAAACAAACCACAGTGGACATTGCAACATATCGCTGGAGATGGGAGCGGTTTGTTTTGTCATGTGCTGCCCCCTGAAGGCAGAGACTGAACCTGTCCTTCATTCCTTGTCCTTTTTGTCCTTCAGGTATAGTACAAACGAGGGAGAAACGTGGAAAACCTTCAACTTCTCAGACAGCCCACTCATTGTGTACGGATTGCTGACTGAACCCGGGGAGAAAAGCACAGTGTTCACCATCTTCGGGTCGTACATTGGAGGAGGACACAGCTGGGTCATATTACAGGTCAACACAAGCGACGTCCTCGGTACAAACCTCATTTTATGAATGCGTTATGTCCCAGATCTGGATTGTAATTTACATGTCCTCTCCATTAAGGCTGTGATAAGGAGTCGTGATATGCTCAGTTATATTTTCTGTTTCATTCATTGAGAGACACAGCTCATCTATATTATTTTTTTTTTTTTTTAATCCATGACCAAACAAGGTTTTATAGCCCACCCACAGGAGTAGGACACTAGGCAGAGAAAAAACTTGGCAATTCCTATGGGCAGTCCTCTCTGGGCATAAAACCCCCTCTCTGATATAGAGAAGCTTGGAGATTTTCTGTCAACATTCTGGCTGGGCAATGGGCTGGATAATCTAGATCCAGTGGTCACCCCAGTCTGACCAGTGGGTGCACGCAGCGCACTAGGTCCGTGCTTGGTTGGCCGAGACAATGCCCCTCCTGGACCAGGGTGTTACCTAGACTGGCTAACACCCCCCCCACTTCAGTGAAAAGGAGTGTCATGGGTGCCTTACCCGCACGCTCTGCATGGATTGGTAAGTAAATGCCCCCCTCCTTCCTCGGATGCGGTGTGGGTGCTTCCTGAGGTGGTCGGTTCCTATGGGGTTTTCCTTTCCCACCCCCACCCCTGCTGACCTGGTGGTGGTCTACCTCCCCCCTCGCTTGGCCACTGCCAAGGGTGTCCCCTGTCCTACCTGGGTCCCTAGATGGGCACACTGTATCCTCAACAGTCTAGCAGTCAGTGGGTGCAGGGGTGGCAAGTTTTTTTTTTTTTTTTTTTTTTTTTTTTTTTATGAGCCGTTTGAGGTGGGCAGTCCTGGTTTGGGTGTTATCCCCTGAGATGAGGTGATCCTGCTCTGAAGCAATGCTGGCAGCCCTCCCTCAATCCCTCCTACCTTGCTGGGGTCCAAAGAGGTCATCTGAGCTATTCCCCTGCTACAGTGCTTTTGTCCTCTGGTTTGGGCACGACTGTCTGTGCCGCATCCCGTGATACCAGGCACAGCTCTCAATGAGAGGTCCCAGGGGTTACGAGGCCTGATCAGCTGGTCAGTTTGTTTTTGTTTCTTCTGCTCACTTTACTGAGTTTGTGTGCCTGGGGACTCCCATAGCGGATTTTGTGGTCCCTAGGCGCTTTGGGGTGCATTACCCCTTGGGACGGCTCTTCTTGAAGAAGTGGACCTGATCTATGGTGGGTCTCCGATCCTTTCCTGATTGCACAGGCATCCATGATACCAGGGGTGGAGCTTCCCTCCTTCACAAAGGGAGCCGCAGGGCAGACTGTGACCCGCTCTGTGTACCGTGGCGTAGTAGGCATTTTGGCCTGTGGCCGTAATGGTCTTGTGCTTTCCAATGCACATAGGCCAAGTTGCGTTGACCCGGTTCAAATACTGGATATGTGGATCAGGTGCATGGTGGCTCTGGCGGGCTGGTTTGGCCCAGAGCTGGAAGAACCTATGTGGTATATTCACTAATGCTGCTTCCTTCTATTCCAAGCTCTCCATTTCTTGGTGATGTTTTGGTGGGTCTTTGGGTTCATATGCTGGTTGCTGACCAGGCTCCCACGAGGCCCTTCCCTTCCACAGGTTTATTTTCTTTGGTACTGCCTTGGACAATATCGAGCCCTTCTCGGCTGACGTGTTCTTACCACTGTCCACAGTGGTGATGGCGTTGCTAGTCTTTTCCTCCGTCCCTTCTATCCTGCCTTCGAGCCCTGTGTGCTGTGCTGTGGTGCGGGACCTGCTTGCCGGGGCGTAAGCTTGCTGGTGCTGAGGTGGAGTGGTTCCGGAGTTTTTCTCCTTCCAATTGGTTCCCAGTCCCATGCCTGGATGGGGTTTCCTGCTTCTGGGCCTGGAAGCCCTGTATTACCTTGTGCTGGTTCAGAGGTTCATGCTGGAATCCATCCATGCGGTGGGGGTCTCTCCCTCTTAGGGTTATCATTTTGCGGGGCTTCTCTTCAAGCTGGTCTTGTCTCCCCAAGTGTTCTCCAGAGTGCAGGCCTCTGTTCTGGTGTTGCTGAGACTACAGGAAATGGTCAGGCCCTTGGCCACGCATCTTTGGTTCACACTTCATCAGGGAATTTGTCATGTGGTGCTCCTGTTGCCACTGTGGGACTTGAATTTGGTGCAGTTGGCTCTTCAGCAGCCTCCTGTTTGAGAGCATTTGATTTTCCCTTACGCTTTCACAGAGTTTCTTTCCTGGTCGCTATCACTTCGGCTTGGCAGCTGTCAGAGTTGGCGACTTTGTGTAAAACCAGACAAGGCGGCTTATAGGACAGACTTGGTGGTGCTTTGACCTCCCCCCTCCTTTCTTCCAAAGGTGGTGTCAGATTTTCATTTGAACATGAGAACGTCTTGTGTCTTTGGGTTCTTGGCCGTCGCACCCTTTAGGAGGTGGCTCAGCAATCTTGTGAACTATGTCCAAGGAGTGCAGTGTACCTTTCTAGGACGGCTGCTTTTCGGTCCGATTCTTTGTGCTGACGGCCGACCAAAAAAGGCTTAGCAGCCTCTTCTGTGATTTGCCATTGGATTCCGCAGGTGCCTTTCCTTCCTTGTTACGGCACGCTCCACCTGGGTGATTAGCGCCTCCTGGGCGTTTCGGGCATCTGCTTCTCAGGTTTGCTAAGTGACAATCAAGTTGTGCACACATTTCCTACATTCTATGAAGTTGATGTGTCAGCATCTTCCAGTGCTAGTTTTGCAGGAAAAACGTTTAGGACTCTCAGGCACCATTGGGGTGGTTCGGAGTGTTGTCATGTTGCCCTGGGTATGTTCTCAATAGACACAGGCTGCATATGGTGGTGTCTAGTGGACTCATTAAGAATAAGATTTTACAAGGGTGTGTAAAACCTCTGCAGACCATTGCTTCTGCACCACCGAACTGACCTCTGTATCATGCTGACAGGGGACAGGATTTTCTACTGAGGCTGTGGCTGTTTTGTAAAGAAAACCAAACCTTAAGAACTTGTACATCTTTTGTTTTGATGCATAAGGAATGTATTTGTCTGATTTTAAAGGATAAGTTCACCTTTGTAACATCTCGCATGTTCCACCCATATTTATTGTGGAATGTGAAATATGTTGCAGCTCCTGTCTCCTCTGCCACCCTCCTTGATTCCCACCCTCCCTGTGACTTTAGACGGGGGATTTTCTCCCTGTATCCCCTGTCCTAATTTAAAAACCATGCGGCAATGCTGGGCTCCTCCCACCTAGTTGCATCATTCATTCACAGAGTTCTGTGAATTGATGAACTGCAACTATAGGTCACTTTGGCTGACAGCTTGTAGTTTTGAATGAACGGAGAGAGCTCACCTAGTTCATTGATTCTTCCTGCTATTTAGTAACCTCCTGCCCGTACTAGATAGGGGCAGACAGTGTACGGAGAGTCTGCAGGATCCTGCCATTGGCAATCTGCTGATTACGGGTGCAATGCTTTACAGCCTGCAGAGTAAAATAAACCGAATAAATGTACTTTTTTTTTTTAACCTTCAAAAGGATATAAATGTGTTTTTTTAATTTTTTAAAAAAAGCTGAACTTGGCCTTTTAAACTGTAACTTCAGTTGGGTTGTAATGAGGTGGTTTGTCGTGATGCTCTGGAAACAGGCACTTGCTAATCTTTTGGTGTTGTCTTACTTGCAGGTGTGCCATGCACAGAAAATGATTATAAATTATGGTCGCCCTCCGATGAGCGAGGCAACGAGTGCTTACTGGGGAGAAAAATAGTTTTCAAGAGACGAACACCACATGCCACTTGCTTCAATGGAGAAGACTTTGATCGGCCAATTACATCCTCCAACTGCTCCTGTACTAGAAAAGATTTTGAGTGGTATGTGGAGTTTTTTTTTTTTTTTTCTTATTTGCTGACCTCCTGTAAAGTGTATACCCTGCCTACAGGAGGTAGGATGCCAGGAAAGCTGCCATTACTACACTATATTGCCAAAAGTATTGGTCGGCCTGCCTTTACACGCACATGAACTTTAACCACTTGAGCCCCAGAGGATTTACCCCCCTTAATGACCAGGCCTTTTTTTGCTGTTTGGCGCTGCACTAATTCAAATGATAATTGCGCGGTCATGCAATGCTGTACCCAAACAAAATTTACGTCCTTTTCTTCACACAAATGGAGCTTTCTTTTGGTGGTATTTGATCACCTGTGCGCTTTTTATTTTCTGCGCTATAAACAAAAAAAACACGAAAATTTTGAAAAAACAATTTTTTCTACTTTCAGCTATAAAAAATATATCGTAAATTCAAAGTTAGTCATAAATTTCAGCCAAAATGTATTCTGCTACATGTTTTTGGTAAAAAAAATCCCAATAAGTGTATATTGATTGCTTTGTGTGAACGTTATAGCGTCTACAAACTATGGTATAGATACTGTAATTTATGCCTTTTTTTGCTATACAGCGCTGCACTAATTCAAATGATAATTGCGCGGTCATGCAATGCTGTACCCAATCGAAATTTACGTCCTTTTTTTCACACAAATAGAGCTTTCTTTTGGTGGTATTTGATCACCTGTGCGCTTTTTATTTTTGGCGCTATAAACAAAAAAACACGAAAATCTTGAAAAAAAAACAATTTTTTCTACTTTCAGCTATAAAAAATATATCGTAAACTCAAAGTTAGTCATAAATTTAAGCCAAAATGTATTCTGCTCCATGTTTTTGGTAAAAAAAATCCCAATAAGTGTATATTGATTGCTTTGTGTGAACGTTATAGCGTCTACAAACTATGGTATAGATAATTTGAAATTTACACAGCTTTTACTTTCTGACCGCCCATCACATCTCTTGAGGTGCTAAAATACCAGGATAGAACAAACACCCCCAAATGACCCCTTTTTGGAAAGCAGACACCCTAAGCTATCTGCTGAGAGACATATTGTGTCCATGGAAGATTTATTTTTTTTCCACAAGTTTCTGGAAAATGACAAAAACTTTTTTTTTGTTTTTTTTTTTACACAAAATTGTCATTTAAATGATTTATTTCTTGCACAAGCCATGGGTATATGTGGAATTACACCCCAAAATACATTCTGCTACTTCTACCGAGTATGAGGATACCACACATGTGACACTTTTTGGGAGCCTAGCCACATACAGGAGCCTGAAATCCAATGAGCACTTTGAAAGCCTGAAAGTGCGTAACTTCTTCATTTCACTTCCCCACTACCTATCACAGTTTTGGAGGCCCTGACATGCCAGGATAGCACCAAACCCCCCCAAATGACCCCTTTTTGGAAAGTAGACACCAAGGAATTTAAAAAGAGGCATGGTAAGTATTTTGCAGATCTAATTTTTTCTCACAAGGTTTTGAAATATAAAAAAGAAAAGAAAAAATATATTTTTATTTTCTTTCTTCATTTTCCAAAAACTTGTGGTAAAAAAATAAATTCTTCTATTGATTCAACATGCCTCTCAGCAAATAGTTTGGGGTGTCTACTTTCCAAAAAGGGGTCATTTTGAGGGGTGGGGGCATTTTATGCCCAGCATTAGAGGTTTATGCCACACATCACTCACTCTTCTAACCACCTGAAGACCAAGCCTTTTCTGACACTTTTTGTTCACATTAAAAAAATCTGTATTTTTGCTAGGAAATTAAAGTGAACCCCCAAACATTATATATTTTCTTAGAGCAGACACCCTAGTAAATAAAATGGTGGGTGGTGCAATTTTTTATCTCACATATTACTTACACAGCGATTTTTCAAACGCAATTTTTTTGAAAAATATACACTTTTTTAATTTTAATGCACAAAATTACAATATATTGGCCAATTATTTGGTATGATATAAAAGATGATGCTATGCTGAGTAAATAGATACCAAACATGACATGCTTTAAAATTACGCATGCCCTGTGCAATGGCGACAAACTGCATACATTTTTAATTTCTATAGGCAACGCTTTAAAAGCCTTTACAAGCTACCATTTTAGATTTACATAGGAGGTCTAGAGCTAGAATTACTGCCCTTGTTCTGACGTTCGTGGCGATACCTCACATGCATGGTGCAATCGCTGTTTCCATACTGGGAAAGGGTCAACGCTCACGACCGCAGGTGTGCGCGTGCGCGGATGGGCGAGGGTCCTTTTTTTTTTTTTTTTTCTTTTTTTTTTTTTTCTGATTTATTTAATTATTTTTACACTGTCCCTTTAATTTATTTATTTTTTAATCACTTTTAATGCTATCTCAGGGAGGGGGAGGGGGGCCATTTTCTCCCGCTGCTTGTAAAGGCAATTCTGCAGCTAATTAACCACTAGGAATGCTTTTACATGAAAGCCCATTGCCGGCTGAAAAAAATAAAACCAGGATGATGCCTGCAGCTGCAGGCATCACCCTGGTATAACCATTCAAAGTCCAGTGATGTACCAATACGTCACTGGTCCTTGTTGGGTGTATATGCTATGTTCTTTTTTTCTTTATGCAGCCTGTGGGCTGAATGAAAAAAAAGAGAAGAAATCTCTGCCAGAAAAAGTGCGTGGTATGCCCACCATTAGAAACCTCCCTCAATCCACCCACTTCTAATGGTGGTCACATATGAAATGTGCCAACAAATATAAAATATATATGCCGAAGCATGGGGGCCATCCACCCACTGGCCACCCCAGGCCCCCATGCTTTGGCATACATTCTCTTTTTTTTAACTGCGGATGAAAAATCTCATCCGACAGCACTGCACACACCTACTTATGTCTATTCTGAAAGCAAGACCCTGTTGCTGTCATAATAAACAGGTCAGTGCTGCAGTTTGACGTTCCTGCAAAGAAATCAACAATGGTTAACAATAAAACATAAACTCAATAAAACAACTTTATAAGGAAAAGTGTGTGGTGGTATGCCCACCATTAGAAACCTCCCTCAATCCACCCACTTCTAATGGTGGGCACACATGAAATGTGCCAACAAATATAAAATATATATGCCGAAGCATAGGGGCCATCCACCCACTGGCCACCCCAGGCCCCCATGCTTTGGCATATATTCTCTTTTTTTTAACTGCGGATGAAAAATCTCATCCAACAGCACTGCACACACCTACTTATGTCTATTCTGAAAGCAAGACCCTGTTGCTGTCAGAATAAACAGGTCAGTGCTGCAGTTTGACGTTCCTGCAAAGAAATCAACAATGGTTAACAATAAAACATAAACTCAATAAAACAACTTTATAAGGAAAAGTGTGTGGTGGTATGCCCACCATTAGAAACCTCCCTCAATCCACCCACTTCTAATGGTGGGCACATATGAAATGTGCCAACAAATATAAAATATATATGCCGAAGCATAGGGGCCATCCACCCACTGGCCACCCCAGGCCCCCATGCTTTGGCATATATTCTGTTTTTTATAACTGCGGATGAAAAATCTCATCCAACAGCGCTGCCCACTCTGACTTATGTCTATTCTGAGAGCAAGTTCCTGTTGCTGTCAGAATAAACAGGTCAACGCTGCAGCTGAAAGCATTCCTGCAAACAGAAATGGTTAACAATAAAACAACAATAAACCAGTGAAAGTCGAACAATCACAAAAATGACAACAACAAAAAAAACTTTAACTATTTTTGGTTTTTATATTTTTTTATTTTTTTGGGGGGTATTTGTACTTTTATTTATTTTTTTTATTTTTTTAACTTTTTTTTTCCAAACTTCAAACATTTAAACAGCTGGTAGGGTCTCTCCAAATGCGATAGCCAGTTTCCTGACTACCTAACATCTTTTGAGACCCTGTGTAAATGTGCCCTGATCTGTGCCGTGCTGTACCCTATACTAATAGTTCACTAGTGTATGGTAGAGGCGGAAGCAGGGCTTGATGCAGAGGCCAGGTTGGCCAGGACAGGAGGGACAACAATAGCGGCTGTCACGCCTAATTCCACGTTTGCTGCAGACACGACATCTTTTTTGGGGTCTTCTTTGGGTTGGGGTACCAGGAATGGTATCGAGAAAATGTCTCTCATGCAGACGGCTAACTGCATCTGGGAGAGGGATTTGGGGCGCAGCACCTTCTGGATACAAAAGGGCCCTGATGTTCTCTAACTGGAAATTTAGGTATGATCCACTATGTCCAGTTGCTTTATAGAGAACAAAAGCATTATATAGAGCCAATTGAAATAAATAAACTGACACTTTTATGTACCAGCGTTTGGATTTTCGGGAAACTAAATACGGCTGCATCATCTGGTCATTGAAGTCCACCCCTCCCATGTTAAGGTTATAATCGTGGACACAGAGGGGCTTCTCAACAACACCAGCTGCCGTGGTAATTTGGACGGTCGTATCTGCGTGAATGGAAGACAGGAGGTAAACATCCCGTTTGTCCTTCCACTTCACTGCGAGCAATTCTTCATTTCTCAAGCAGGCTTTTTCCCCCTTTTTAAGACGGGTATTTACAAGCCGTTGGGGGAAGCCTCGGCGATTAGATCGCACAGTGCCACATGTGCAAATTCCCAAATTGAACAAATGTCTAAATAGTGGCACGCTTGAATAAAAATTGTCCACGTATAAGTGGTACCCCATATGGAAATAGGATGACGCCAAGTCCCAAACTATCTTGCCACTGCTCCCCATGTAGTCTGGGCATCCGGGGGGCTCCAAGTAACTATCTTTTCCCTCGTAAATCCGAAACTTACATGTATAGCCTGTTGCCCTCTCACAGGTCTTATACATCTTGATCCCATATCTGGCACGCTTGCTGGGGAGATATTGTTTGATTACAAGGCGGCCAGAATATTGAATGAGGGACTCATCGATGCAG
>NW_028319664.1:47500-86676 GCF_062004578.1 Staurois parvus | reverse complement strand
AAACTCACCTACACGGGGATGAGAGCTTTGATGAAATGGGAGACGTGGAGGACTTCCCCCCCGTGGAGAAGTGGGGACATCTCTAGGTGGAAGTAGGATTTGGGGTATTGAAGACTACAGGCCTCCTCTTCTACGGGAACAGGCCAACCTTCAGAGAAGGATCCGGCTACAACTGCACTATCTACCAATCATTCTGGACGTTTTAACCCAAAGCTCTCCGCTTTTCTGTTCAGGGCTGTGATTAGGAAGTCCATTTCATCCTCCGTGTGACATTCTGCTCATCCTGCTGCTATGGACGGTTCCTATTAAATCTTCATTTCTCTATCTCCATACTCTGTTGTTGTCTTTCTCACACGAAGTAAGTGCAGGAGTGTGTCGTCGTAGCCTAGAAATACTCTCCTCTCCTGGCCATGTAATGCCCAGGAAGCAAAGCCAGAGGGCGCTCACCCCCACTCCTACAGCAGCAGAGGTCGGTGCTGTGAAATCTCTTCCATCCGTGCATCCTGGGAGTACAGACCACTGCCTGCCATTCGTTGTGATGTGCTGCATCAGAGTCAGGTGCACACGCTGTTGTCAGAGATTCAGTTATTTGAAGTGGAGTTGTCCTTTAAATCCAGTTCCTGTTTGATATTTCATGTCAGGTCCAATTACTGTAGCATCCTGTATGTAGCAGTGCGAGGTGCTCACCACTTCCTGATGTGCTGGGCCTGCATTCCACTGTGGTCATATGAACGGAGCTGCTCTAGGCAGACCACATCCCCTTTTGTCATGAGTCACAAGCCAGGGACATCGGCTACGGTGCAACTGTCTGTGTTCCCAGTCCCGGGGGAGGGGGGTCCTCTCTACCGTTGCAATGTCAATGGTCCTGGAGGTATAGTGTGCCTCAGGCCTCTCCACCCTGTAATGTCATCTGTCCAAGAGGTATAATGTGCCTCAGGCCTATCCACCCTGTAATGTCAATGGTCCTGGAGGTATAATGTGCCTCAGGCCTCTCCACCCTGTAATGTCATCTGTCCAAGAGGTATAATGTGCCTCAGGCCTCTCCACCCTGTAATGTCAATGGTCCTGGAGGTATAATGTGCCTCAGGCCTCTCCACCCTGTAATGTCATCTGTCCAAGAGGTATAATGTGCCTCAGGCCTCTCCACCCTGTAATGTCAATGGTCCTGGAGGGATAGTGTGCCTCAGGCCTCTCCACCCTGTAATGTCAATGGTCCTGGAGGGATAGTGTGCCTCAGGCCTCTCCACCCTGTAATGTCAATGGTCCTGGAGGTATAATGTGCCTCAGGCCTCTCCACCCTGTAATGTCAATGGTCCTGGAGGTATAATGTGCCTCAGACCTATCCACCCTTGTAATGTCAGCTGTCCTAGAAGTATAATGTGCCTCGGGCCTCACTATGTATTTAGCGTCATCTGTCCTGCAGGAGTATTGTGCCTCAGGCCTCTCCCCTCTTCTAATGTAGCTGCTATGGAGGTATAGTTACAAAGTTTGATGTGCTTCAGGCCAGTCAGGTAATATGCCTCAGGCCTCTTCTCTCTTCTATGTCAGTTGCCCTGGAGGTATAATATGCCTCAGCCCTCTCCACTCTTAATGTCAGTTGCCCTGGAAGTATAATGTGCCTCAGACCTCTCCGCTCTTCTAAGGTCAGTTGCCCTGGAGGTATAATGTGCCTCAGACCTCTCCGCTCTTCTAAGGTCAGTTGCCCTGGAGGTATAATGTGCCTCAAACCTCTCCGCTCTTCTAAGGTCAGTTGCCCTGGAGGCATAACATTGCTCGGGCTCAGCCATTTCAGTGTCACCTGTCCTGCAGGTATATTGTGCCTCAGGCCTCTTTGCTCCCCTAATGTCATTTGTCTTTGAGGTATATTGTGCCTCAGGCCTCTTTGCTCCCCTAATGTCAGTTGCCCTGGAGGTATATGATGCCTCAGGCCTCTCTGCTCCCCTAATGTCCTCTGCCCTGCAGGTATGGTGTATTGCCATAGCCGGGAATTATTGGAACACGCTAAGAGGAAGCTGCATTGAGCTCACTTCCCTTCATGTACATGAGGCTCTGTCTAGAAAAAGGAAGTGCCCCCCCCCCCCCCCTCCCCGCTTCTGCTAAACCTCAGTCTGAATGTTGTGATCTGTCCTAATCCCCAATCTTTACAAATCCACCATTCGGTCACATGGAAGACCTCGCTCTCCTCTGCCGGTGATGACAGCCCGTCGGTCGCACTCACAGCCCTGATTTGCAGCCAGTCGTCCTCCAGACTCGTCTCCGGCTCTGCGAGGGTTTCTGTGATTCTTCCTTCAGTCTCTTCCTGATCAGCCGCGTCTTAAAGCGTTTTATCTTTCCGTGTCGGATGCACACACACTTTTTCACAAATATCTTTTATTTTTTATTTTTTCCGGGTGTGAATGGTGCGGGGGACGGCACACTGAACTGTGTAATTTAAGATGAAATAAAAGCTTTGTTTCAAAAGTCTCTGAAAGTGATGATGACGATGGTGACGATGATGATGATGGTGACGATGATGATGACGATGGTGATGACAGTAATGATGATGGTGATGATGATGGTGACCTCCAATGTAAGGGCTCGTTCACACTAGGCTGTTTTGCCAACGCTTGCCAAACGCCCCTATAGCGTTTGGCAAGCGTTGGTCCGGTGTTTGCGGAGCGTTTTTAACGCTCCGCAAACGCCGCATGCGCGGTTTAGCGGAGGTTGCTAGGCGTTTGCCGAGCGTTAATAACGCCCCACAAACGCCTATAATGCATTTGAGTGGTGTTACCGCTCCGCAAACACCCCGCAACCGCACCGCAAACGCCGGCCGGGCGTTTGCGGAGCGGCACCATAGACGAGAATAGGAGGCTTCAAAGCCTCCTGACTCAACCAGAGGCGTCCGTTTTGCCGCAACGCGACGCAAACGCTCCTGTTAGAACAGCACCATGTGCTGTAATGTGCAGAATTGGCAGAGGCGTTTGGGAAGCGGTAAAAACGCTTCCCAAACGCCTCTCTGCCGCCTGCACACAAGGCTAGTGTGAACGTAGCCTTAGGGACATTCTTCCCACTGACCACCAATGTAAGGGACATTCTTCCCAATGACCACCAATGTAAGGGGCATTCTTCCCACTGACCATCAATGTAAGGGACATTCTTCCCACTGACCACCAATGTAAGGGACATTCTTCCCACTGACCACCAATGTAAGGGACATTCTTCCCACTGACCACCAATGTAAGGGGCATTCTTCCCACTGACCACCAATGTAAGGGACATTCTTCCCACTGACCCCCAATGTAAGGGACATTCTTCCCACCGACCACCAATGTAAGGGACATTCTTCCCACTGACCCCCAATGTAAGGGACATTCTTCCCACTGACCCCCAATGTAAGGGACATTCTTCCCACCGACCACCAATGTAAGGGACATTCTTCCCACTGACCACCAATGTAAGGGACATTCTTCCCACTGACCACCAATGTAAGGGACATTCTTCCCACTGACCACCAATGTAAGGGACATTCTTCCCACTGACCACCAATGTAAGGGACATTCTTCCCACTGATCACCAATGTAAGGGACATTCTTCCCACTGATCACCAATGTAAGGGACATTCTTCCCACCGACCACCAATGTAAGGGACATTCTTCCCACTGACCCCCAATGTAAGGGACATTCTTCCCACCGACCACCAATGTAAGGGACATTCTTCCCACCGACCACCAATGTAAGGGACATTCTTCCCACCGACCACCAATGTAAGGGACATTCTTCCCACTGACCCCCAATGTAAGGGACATTCTTCCCACTGACCACCAATGTAAGGGACATTCTTCCCACTGATCCCCAATGTAAGGGACATTCTTCCCACCGACCCCCAATGTAAGGGGCATTCTTCCCACTGACCCCCAATGTAAGGGACATTCTTCCCACCGACCCCCAATGTAAGGGGCATTCTTCCCACTGACCCCCAATGTAAGGGGCATTCTTCCCACTGACCACCAATGTAAGGAGCATTCTTCCCACTGACCACCAATGTAAAGGATGTTCTTCCTGGTGCCCATCACACTAATGTACTGTAAAAATAGAAATTTTTTGCTGGGGTTTCTATGAGCCCAGAAAGTAATTTCAAGGGTTCCTTTGTTATGATGGTTTACCCCCGGTACACATATACAGTATGCGGATTGGATGACCTTTGAACCTCGTCCGATTCTCATGACGTGTAAATTAAACTGGCTTTCTATGGATCCGGGGTCACATATGTGTGGGACGGCCGCAGTGCATTTTTAAAGAGTTCGGTACGATTTTCAGTCCAGTTCAGGTGTGATTTCACGTCGTACACTTTAAAAATTCGCACCTGAACTGGACCGCACCTGAGCTCCTTTGAAGAAAAAAAAAAACGCACTGAAACGGGCCCTGCACATACGTGAACCCGGTCTGAGAGTTTCACACGTCTTGTTTTTTGTGGTATACACGGCTCAATAAAATGAAAGGAAGACTTTTTGATCCGAGTCAGTGAAACTCCCGGGATATGGATCTAGTCAGGTAAGTAGCAGAGGGGGGTGGTAATCAGTTTCAGCTGCTCTGGTGTTAATGAAATGAACAGGTGCATTAGATGGGTAACAGTGAGATGACCCCCAAAACAGGAATGGTTTTACAGGTGGATGTCACGGACATTTTTCCCTCCTCATCTTTTCTGACTGTTTTCACTCGTTTTGCATTTGGCTCGGGTCAGTGTCACTACTGGTAGCATGAGGCCATACCTGGACCCTACAAAGGTTGCACAGGCAGTCCAACTCCTCCAGGATGGCACATCAATACATGTCATTGCCAGAAGGTTTGCGGTGTCTCCCAGCACAGTCTCAAGAGCATGGAGGAGATTCCAGGAGACAGGAAGTCAGATGACCGCAGCAAAAACAAATGACTGGAGATTTGGAAGAGGCTGAGAGCAATACAAGGCATGACTCCGTCCCTTCTGTGTACGGCTCCTTTATATTAGTAAGCGTGGTACTGATACTCGGGGACTGTGCAGGTAGGTACACGCTGGACTGCTATGACACCTGAGATACGTAGATAAAATAATTAGTGATTCCTGTTCAAACTGCTTGTGGTTTCCCCACCGATCCCGCGCTGTCTAGCCTCCCTGCACCGATCCCGCGCTGTCTAGCCTCCCTGCACCGATCCCGCGCTGTCTAGCCTCCCTGCCCCGATCCCGCGCTGTCTAGCCTCCCTGCACCGATCCCGCGCTGTCTAGCCTCCCTGCACCGGTCACACTGGGTGCGACTTGCAAATCACACAGAATGTCGCACTCTATTGTCTGCTGTTACAAAACCGACCGTCAGACTGCACTTGGGTACTTCCGTTAGGATACTGCTTCCCAGTCCGAACACCGACCACAGATACCACCGCTGACCATACAAGACTAGAGGACACCAGACTTGAAGTAAACAGGAAATAGACTACTTTATTTTAACACAGATACAAAATATATACATTCAAGGGACAGTCCCCCCTCCCTGCATAATGACACAGGGCGGGGCAATCTATATTTAGTAACAAGAGACACACCAACAGACAGTCCCATCAGGAGGGAGGCTGCTGGAGACACCCCCCCCCCCAAGCTAATACCCATAAACACATACATCCCATAATAGTTTGCTCCCAAGCAAGACACACAATAGAACAATGGGATGCAACCACATGGCATTAAACAATGAACAACCCCCCACCCCAATATTAGGACAGATCACCCTGTACCCCTAACAGGCACAGGGTGACTTACACATGAGAGGGATATAGGGAGCTGAGACAGGGGTCTCCCCACCTCTCCAAAGTGGGCTGTGTTCCATGGGCCCCCCACCCAAAGTCACTCCCGTCACATCTGCCATTACAGTGGTTCTGACTTGGTTGGAGCGAGTCCACCGATTTCCATAGTAGCGCATGCACTACTTTTGGTGCGAATTGCATATACCAGGGCTTAAAATTTCAAGTCCTGAGTTACTAGCCAGGCCTTAGAGTTACTCATCACCAACAAATACATAAACAGAGACACCTCTACACACACGCACACGCACAGAGACACGTACACACACACGTGCACAGAGACACGTACACACACAGGCATGTACAGACACGCATACACACAGATACATGTACATACACAGAAATTCACACGCACAGACACGTGCATAGACACATGTACGTACATACACACAAACACACATGTACATGCACATACACACAGACACATGTACAATTATACATGCATACACAGACACACTCAAACACACACATGTACACATACACACCCTCCCATGTAAAAAGTTGCACTACTTTGCTGTTCACTCACAGAGCCGGGTACTGCACTCTAGGGGGAGGCAGAGAGCACAGCACATACTCCTGCCTTTGCTTTCACTATGCTCAGCTATTGAGCAGTCTGACGGTTCCCAGTGCCAATGACAGATCCGGCCTGAGCTCCGAGCCTGCTCAGCAAGACGGCCCTGGGGGACACACTCGCCCCCACCATAATTTCCACTCGCCATTGGTGAGCAGGCGAGTGGAAACTTCAAGCCCCGGCATAAATGTCTGTGTCAGATGTCTTGCAAACTGCACCGCAAAATCGGCATGTCGTCCGTCTTTGTTATCGTGCGATTTCACTGTAAGTCGCACGATTTCAAAATTGGAATCGGTGTGACTTGGTGGGGGGGGGACTTTGACAATAAAACCTGGAAGCTGATTGGTTTCTATTTTTTCTATTTGCACCGTGCAGTTTTACTAAATAGCCCCATGTGGCTGTGTCCTGTGCTGTGACCTGATGTATATTTCCAAGAAAACCCGGACCTGCTCTGATTAGGTTTTCTTCCTCAACACTTCCCTGTTTTTTGTTTTTTTTTTTGTTCTGTAACTTTCCTTCCTCTTTTTTACTGCTGTAGATTCTTACACATCTGCTTACTATTGGTTACTCTTTACTAACTCACCGCAAAGTGTTTCCTCTGTCTTCCCGGATGTCGTATCTCTGCTTTCTTCCACCTCTGCGTTCTGTCCGCCTTCACAAACGCCCGCTTGACGTACTGCAGTACATGACCCCCCTCATACTCCTTACCCCCCCCTCATACTCCTTACCTCCCTCATACTCCTTACCCCCCCTCGTACTCCTTACCCATCATACTCCTTACACCCCTCATACTCCTTACCCATCATACTCCTTACCCATCATACTCCTTACCCCCCTCATACTCCTTACACCCCTCATACTCCTTACACCCCTCATACTCCTTACACCCCTCATACTCCTTACCCCCCTCATACTCCTTACACCACTCATACTCCTTACCTCCCTCGTACTCCTTACCCCCCTCATACTCCTTACCCCCCTCATACTCCTTACCTCCCTCATACTCCTTACCCCCCTCATACTCCTTACCTCCCTCGTACTCCTTACCCCCCTCATACTCCTTACACCGCTCATACTCCTTACCTCCCTCATACTCCTTACACCCCTCATACTCCTTACACCCCTCATACTCCTTACACCCCTCATACTCCTTACCCCCCCTCATACTCCTTACACCGCTCATACTCCTTACCTCCCTCATACTCCTTACACCCCTCATACTCCTTACCCCTCATACTCCTTACCCCCCTCATACTCCTTACACCCCTCATACACCTTACCCCCCTCATACTCCTTACACCGCTCCACTCCTTAAACCCCTCATACTCCTTACCCCCCTCATACTCCTTACACCCCCTCATACTCCTTACCCCCCTCATACTCCTTACCCCCCTCATACTCCTTACCCCCCTCATACACCTTACCCCTCATACTCCTTACCCCCCTCATACACCTTACCCCCCTCATACTCCTTACCCCCCTCATACTCCTTACCCCCCTCATACTCCTTACCCCCCTCATACACCTTACCCCTCATACTCCTTACACCGCTCATACTCCTTACCTCCCTCATACTCCTTACACCCCTCATACTCCTTACACCCCTCATACTCCTTACACCCCTCATACTCCTTACACCGCTCATACTCCTTACCTCCCTCATACTCCTTACACCCCTCATACTCCTTACCCCTCATACTCCTTACCCCCCTCATACTCCTTACACCCCTCATACACCTTACCCCCCTCATACTCCTTACACCGCTCCACTCCTTAAACCCCTCATACTCCTTACCCCCCTCATACTCCTTACACCCCCTCATACTCCTTACCCCCCTCATACTCCTTACCCCCCTCATACACCTTACCCCTCATACTCCTTACCCCCCTCATACACCTTACCCCCCTCATACTCCTTACCCCCCTCATACTCCTTACCCCCCTCATACTCCTTACCCCCATCATACTCCTTACCCCCCTCATACACCTTACCCCTCATACTCCTTACCCCCCTCATACACCTTACCCCTCATACTCCTTACACCACTCATACTCCTTACACCGCTCCACTCCTTTTATTTCCATTTCTTTATATGTATCCTTTTCAAGGACACTTCATACTTTCGGGTTAACTCTTATGCAGGCTAAAGACGGGTCAAACATTGGCCGATATTTAAAAAAAATGAAAATTGGTTGTTCGATCAGCCGACGTTACCACCAACATTAAAAAAATCAGCCGATGTTTGACCCATCTATGGCCGGCATTAACCCCATAACTTCTGTCCCTTGCAGAGACAGGGGAGGGCACCGTACAATGTGACAGCAATACAAATACATTATTTGGATTACAATGTTTTTATTTGGATACATTTGTTGCAACCGCAAGACTTTTCCATATAAAATATAATAGCGGACTTCTTCTCCTCCTCCTCTTCTTCCTCCTCCTCCCTCCTCCCTCCTCCTCTTCCCTCCTCTTCCTCCCTCTTCCTCCCTCCTCTTCCTCCCTCCTCCCTCCTCCTCCTTCCTTCCTCCCTCCTCCTCCTTCCTTTCCCTCCTCCTTCCTCCCTCCTCCTCCTTCCTTTCCCTCCTCCTTCCTCCCTCCCCCTCTTCCTCCCTCCTCCTCCCTCTTCCTCTCTCTTCCTTCCTCCCTCTTCCTCCCTCCTCCTCCTCCTTCCTCCCTCCTCTTCCTTCCTCCCTCTTCCTCCTTCCTCCCTCCTCCTCCTCCCTCCTCTTCCTCCTCCTCCTCCCTCCTTCCTCCCTCCTCCTCCCTTCCTTCCTCCTCTTCCTCCTCCTCCTTCCTCCTCCTCAGGTCACAGCTCATGCGCAGATTTGTTATCGGTAAAACAATCGGCCGATCGTCAAAATCGGCCACGAATTTTCCAACATGACCGATAAAAAAAAATGTGCAAAAACGCCGAACCACAGCTGACCAATTAACCCTCTAACAGTGCCAAAATTGGCCAAAAAATTGTCCGCTTTTTGACCCGTCTATGGCCGGTATTAGGCTACGTTCACACTAGCTTTGTCAGCAGGCGTCAGGCGTTTGGGAAGCGTTTTTAACTCTTCTCCAAATGCCTATGAAAATTCTGCACATGGCAGCACACAGCGCTGTTCACACTGAAGCGTTAGCGTCGCGGTAAAACTGACGACTCGTGTTGAGTCAGGATGAGTTGAAGCATCCCATTCAAGTCTATGGTGCCACGCCTCAAACACCTGGCAAGCGTTTGCGAGGCATTTGCGGAGTGTTAATGCCATTTAACTTCATTATAGGCGTTTGTGGTGCGGTTTTAACGCTTGGCAAACGCCTATCAAATGCCTCAAAACCGCGCATAAGGCATTTGAGGAGTTTTAAAAACGCTTCCCAAATGCCTGTCAAAAACGCTTCCAAACGCTGTAGGGGCGAACGAGCCCTTAACGAGTTATTCTCCAATTGATTAACCCCTCGCCCTCCTGAGGATTCCCCCCCCCCTCGCCCTCCTGAGGATTTCCCCTCGCCCTCCTGAGGATTCCCCCCCCTCGCCCTCCTGAGGATTCCCCCCCCCCCCCCCTTCATGACCAGGCCATTTTTTTGCGTCACGGTGCTGCGTTACTTTAACTGACAATTGCGCGGTCATGCAGCGCTGCACCCAAATGAAATTTACATCCTTTTTTTTTCCCCCAAATTGAGCTTTCTTTCGGTGGTATTGGATCGCCTCTGCTTTGTTTTTTTGAGCTATAAGCAAAAAAAGACCGACAATTTTGAGAAAAAAAACAATATTTTGGTTTTTTTGCTTTTAAACATGTCCAGTAAAAAAATTAAAAAAAACAAATTTTGTCATAAATTTTGGCCAAAATGTATTCCGCTCTGTGTCTTTGCTAAAAAAAAAATAAATCCCAATACGTGTAAATTAATCGGTTTTTCTACTAGTAATGGCGGCGATCAGTGTCTTTTAGCGGGACTGTGGTGGGCATTCTGACACTGGGGGGAACTAACTTGGTGTCACTGACACCCCCAGTGACACCAATACAGTGATCAGTGCTAAAAAAAAAAAAGCACTGACACTGTATTAATGGTACTGGGCAGGAAGGGGTTAATGTGAGGGGCAAACAAAGGGTTAACTGTGTGCAGGGAGTGTTTTACTAGGGGGCAAGGGGTGTGTTCTTCACTCTGAACACGCTGATAAGGATCACTTTTACATCAGAGAATCACCAGCTGCAAAACAACAGTACCGGGATCATGACTGTAGCTGCAATCGTATTCCTGGTGTAACCACTTCAACCCACCGCCGTTTATAAATGGTGAACAGACAGGAAGTGGTTAAAGTGTTGTTTGTGTCACTGTAGCCCTGCAGGTGAGTGCCTTATATAGGTCTGGGGGGGCGGGGTTTATGGAGCAGCACTTAAGCGTGATTGGATACCTTGGGGTTATGAGTGGCTGCCATTATTTGAGTTTTTTGTGATGGGCCTGGTGGTGATCTTCTGCTGGTGACAGCTTTCTCCAGCATTGGACATCCCACTCCAGTGTCGGCCATCTCCCCCCAATATCAGCCATCCCCTTCCATTGTCGGCCATCTCCCCCCAATATCAGCCATCCCCCTCCAGTGTCGGCCATCTCCCCCCAATATCAGCCATCCCCCTCCAGTGTCGGCCATCTCCCTCCAATATCAGCCATCCCCCTCCAGTGTCGGCCATCTCCCTCCAATATCAGCCATCTCCCTCCAGTGTCAGCCATCTCCCTCCAATATCAGCCATCCCCCTCCAGTGTCGGCCATTTCCCTCCAATATCAGCCATCCCCCTCCAGTGTCGGCCATCTCCCACCAATATCAGCCATCCCCCTCCAGTGTCGGCCATCTCCCTCCAATATCAGCCATCCCCCTCCAGTGTCGGCCATCTCCCTCCAATATCAGCCATCTCCCTCCAGTGTCAGCCATCTCCCTCCAATATCAGCCATCCCCCTCCAGTGTCGGCCATCTCCCTCCAATATCAGCCATCCCCCTCCAGTGTCGGCCATCTCCCACCAATATCAGCCATCCCCCTCCAGTGTCGGCCATCTCCCTCCAATAATGGCTATCCCCCTCCAGTGTCGGCCATCTCCCTCCAATATCAGCCATCCCCCTTCAGTGTCGGCCATCTCCCACCAATATCAGCCATCCCCCTCCAGTGTCGACCATCTACCTCCAATATCAGCCATCCCCCTCCATTGTCGGCCATCTCCTCCCAATATCAGCCATCCCCCTCCATTGTCGGCCATCTCCCTCCAATATCAGCCATCCCCCTCCATTGTCGACCATCTCCCTCCAATAATGGCTATCCCCCTCCAGTGTCGGCCATCTCCCTCCAATATCAGCCATCCCCCTCCAGTGTCGGCCATTTCCCTCCAATATCAGCCATCCCCCTCCAGTGTCAGCCATCTCCCTCCAATATCAGCCATCCCCCTCCATTGTCGGCCATCTCCCTCCAATATCAGTCATCCCCCTCCAGTGTCGGCCATCTGCCCCCAATATCAGTCATCCCCCTCCAGTGTCGGCCATCTCCCCCCAATATCAGCCATCCCCCTCCAGTGTCGGCCATCTCCCTCCAATATCAGCCATCCCCCTCCATTGTCGACCATCTCCCTCCAATAATGGCTATCCCCCTCCAGTGTCGGCCATCTCTCTCCAATATCAGCCATCTCCCTCCAATACTGGTCATCTGCCACCAATAACAGTCATCACCTTCCTGTTTTAATTTTGCTTTGTTACTTTATTCTCTTTATATTTTCTGTTCCCATTTCTGCATTTTATTGTTTTGGTTCCTCTGGACGATCTGCACTCCTGATCTTGGCACGGTAAATAAAATCTGATGTCATGTATGTAGAGAGGGATATCGCTGCATCTTGGTAGGGTGTGATTGATCATTGTACATGCCTAGGCTAGACCTAAACATGAAGACACAGCACAATGCAGAACGAGTCTGACGATCCGCCCCGGCATCTTGGCATTGCTTATCATTCACAATATCATGTTTGTCGTTTGCAGCCTCGGCAATTATCTGAAGGCCTGAAAAGTCCCATTTACATCAGAAAAGAAAAGCGAGCCATCAAATGTGCATTATGTGCTGATCAGTCGGGCAGTATAGACCATCCAAGTGTATGCGAAATGCATCTGTGTACCTTCTTCGTGTACTCATCACCTAGAACAGGGGTCTCCAAACATCAGCAGGCCAGAGGCGGCCCTTTCCTAACATTTATCCAGCCCTTGGGGCACTATTCCTCCCACGGATACCAAGGATGGGGCACTATTCCTCCCACGGATACCAAGGATGGGGTACTATTCCTCCCACTGATACCAAGGATGGGGTACTATTCCTCCCACGGATACCAAGGATGGGGTACTATTCCTCCCACTGATACCAAGGATGGGGTACTATTCCTCCCACGGATACCAAGGATGGGGCACTATTCCTTCCATGGATACCAAGGATGGGGCACTATTCCTCCCACTGACACCAATGATGGGGTATTGTTCCTCCTACTGACACCAATGACGGGGCACTATTCCTTCCATGGATACCAAGGATGGGGCACTATTCCTTCCATGGATACCAATGATGGGGCACTATTCCTTCCATGGATACCAATGATGGGACACTATTCCTCCCACTGACACCAATGATGGGGCACTATTCCTCCCACTGACACCAATGATGGGGTATTGTTCCTCCTACTGACACCAATGATGGGGCACTATTCCTCCCACTGATACCAATGATGGGGCACTGTTCCCCCCACTGACACCAATGATGGGGCACTGTTCCTTCCATTGACACCAATGATGGGACACTATTCATCCCACTAACACCAATGATGGGGCACTATTCCTCCCACTGACACCAATGATGGGGCACTATTCCTCCCACAGTCACCAATGATGGGACACTATTCCTCCCACTCACACCAATGATGGGGCACTATTCCTCCCACTGACACCAATGATGGGGCACTATTCCTCCCACTCACACCAATGATGGGGCACTATTCCTCCCACTGACACCAATGATGGGGCACTATTCCTCCCACTGATTCCAATGATGGGGCACTATTCCTCCCACTCACACCAATGATGGGGCACTATTCCTCCCACTGATACCAATGATGGGGCACTATTCCTCCCACTGACACCAATGATGGGGCACTATTCCTCCCACTGACACCAATGATGGGGCACTATTCCTCCCACTGATACCAATGATGGGGCACTATTCCTCTCACTGATACCAATGATGGGGCACTATTCCTCTCACTGATACCAATGATGGGGCACTATTCCTCCCACTGACACCAATGATGGGGCACTATTCCTCCAGCTGATACCAATGATGGGGCACTATTCCCCCCACTGACACCAATGATGGGGCACTTTTCCTCCCACTGACACCAATGATGGGACACTATTCCTCCCACTGATACCAATGATGGGGCATTATTCCTCCCACTGACACCAATGATGGGGCACTATTCCTCCCACTGACACCAATGATGGGGCACTATTCCTCTCACTGATATCAATGATGGGGCACTATTCCTCCCACTAATACCAATGATGGGGCACTATTCCTCCCACTGACACCAATGATGGGGCACTATTCCTCTCACTGATACCAATGATGGGGCACTATTCCTCCCACTGACACCAATGATGGGGTACTATTCCTCCAGCTGATACCAATGATGGGGCACTATTCCCCCCACTGACACCAATGATGGGGCACTTTTCCTCCCACTGACACCAATGATGGGACACTATTCCTCCCACTGACACCAATGATGGGGCACTATTCCTCCACTGACACCAAAGATGGGGCAGTGTTCAGTCCAGCACGCATTCTTCCAACTGATACCAATGGGATGGAGGGAAGTAATCCCGCTTCATCGGTAATTGATGACACCAAGAGCCATCCGCACTCATGTAGACGCAATACATCCAGATGTACGTTTCTGACCTTGTTGAGAAGATGATTTCACCCTTTCACTGCCGGCGCTGTTTTTGCAATTTTTGCACACGTTAAAATAATTTTCGGTCTGAAAGTTACACAAAAACCCCCCAAACATGATGTGTTTTCTGAAAGTCGACACCTCAGGGAATAAAATAGTGGTAGTTCCAAATTTTTTTTATGTGACACGATATTCCCGCAAAGATCTGAGAAACACAAAATTTCAGTAAGAAACACATTAAAGTGAATTGTAGGGCAAACACATGCTGTAAATTACACACATTTTTTGTAAAGTATAAAAGATGAGGTTGCACCGAGTTAATAGATACCCAACATGTCAACCCTTAAAGCAGGGGTGGGCAACTGTGGCCCTCCAGCTGTTGGGGAACTACAAGTCCCATCATGCCTCTGCCTTTGGGAGTCATGCTTGTAACTGCCAGTTTTGCAATGCCTCATGGGACATACTGAATGCTGGGTCTGGGGAGAGCGGATATAGTGAATGCGGGGTCCGGGGAGAGCGGATATAGTGAATGCGGGGTCCGGGGAGAGCGGATATAGTGAATGCGGGGTCCGGGGAGAGCGGATATAGTGAATGCGGGGTCCGGGGAGAGCGGATATAGTGAATGCGGGGTCCGGGGAGAGCGGATATAGTGAATGCGGGGTCCGGGGAGAGCGGATATAGTGAATGCGGGGTCCGGGGAGAGCGGATATAGTGAATGCAGGGTCCGGGGAGACCAGATATAGTGAATGCGGGGTCCGGGGAGAGCAGATACAGTGAATGCGGGGTCCGGGGAGAGCGGATATAGTGAATGCGGGGTCCGGGGGAGCGGATATAGTGAATGCGGGGTCCGGGAAGAGCGGATATAGTGAATGCGGGGTCCGGGGAGAGCGGATATAGTGAATGTAGGGTCTGGGGAGAGAGGATATAGTGAATGCGGGGTCCAGGGAGAGCGGATATAGTGAATGTAGGGTCTGGGGAGAGCAGATATAGTGAATGTAGGGTCTGGGGAGAGAGGATATAGTGAATGCGGGGTCCGGGGAGAGCGGATATAGTGAATGTAGGGTCTGGGGAGAGAGGATATAGTGAATGCGGGGTCCGGGGAGAGCGGATATAGTGAATGCGGGGTCCGGGGAGAGGGGATATAGTGAATGCAGGGTCCGGGGAGAGCGGATATAGTGAATGCGGGGACCGGGGAGAGCGGATATGGTGAATGCGGAGTCCGAGGAGAGCAGATATAGTGAATGCGGGGTCCGGGGAGAGCGGATATAGTGAATGCAGGGTCCGGGGAGAGCGGATATAGTGAATGCGGGGACCGGGGAGAGCGGATATGGTGAATGCAGAGTCCGAGGAGAGTGGATATAGTGAATGCGGGGTCCGGGGAGAGTGGATATAGTGAATGCGGGGTCCGGGGAGAGCGAATTTAGTGAATGCGGGGTCCGGGGAGAGCGGATATAGTGAATGCGGGGTCCGGGGAGAGTGGATATAGTGAATGCGGGGTCCGGGGAGAGCGGATATAGTGAATGCGGGGTCCGGGGAGAGCGGATATGGTGAATGCAGGTTCCATATAAAAATAGGCAGCAATACAGGTGCCGAAAATAGCCCCCCCAGTCACCCCCCTTCTGGTGGAGAACATTCCAACAATCCCGGCGGCTGGGCATAGAGATCAGTCAAGGAAAGATGGCCTCCACTCACCTTTATGCCCTTGGAGGACTAGAGCGACGCCATTCTGGTTCCGGCACTGACTCCCCCCCCCCCCCCCCCGTATTTCATACAATTATATATTATATTTTGTATTTAAAAATATACTTTATATTTAATTTACAAATGTTCCTGATGTCTTCAGGCTGGATCCATGATGGGTGGGGTCCTCTTCACTTCTCTGGTGATGGGTGGTTCAGGGAGCAGAGCTAAGATGATGATGCCAGGGCTCTCTCTGCACCATTATACTGACTGCGCGGTTCCCTGGTGATGACCCCCCCATGTTGTAGATCCATGATGGCATGTCCTAAATCACCTGGTTTGAATGTTTCCCAGACTGAGGACATCTAGTTATGAAAAGGAATCACTGCAGTGAACAAGGTTGGAGAGCAGGTGAGTATTGTGGCCGGAGCTTTACTTTTTTATTATACGACTTCTTGGGCATCCCATTGTTGGAACCTTCCAATAAAGTTTTAAACCAGTCTGTGTCCTTTTCTTATAGTTGAGACCCTTTGTTGCCTTTTGCCCCTTCCCCAGTGGTGTGTCTTCTTCCCAGTGGTTTGCCCCTTTCCCAGTGGTTTGCCTCCTTCCCAGTGGTTTGCCTCCTTCCCAGTGGTTTGCCCCTTCCCCAGTGGTTTGCCTCCTTCCCAGTGGTTTGCCCCTTCCCCAGTGGTTTGCCCCTTCCCCAGTGGTTTGCCTCCTTCCCAGTGGTTTGCCCCTTCCCCAGTGGTTTGCCTCCTTCCCAGTGGTTTGCCCCTTCCCCAGTGGTTTGCCTCCTTCCCAGTGGTTTGCCTCCTTCCCAGTGGTTTGCCCCTTCCCCAGTGGTTTGCCTCCTTCCCAGTGGTTTGCCCCTTCCCCAGTGGTTTGCCCCTTCCCCAGTGGTTTGCCTCCTTCCCAGTGGTTTGCCCCTTCCCCAGTGGTTTGCCTCCTTCCCAGTGGTTTGCCCCTTTCCCAGTGGTTTGCCTCCTTCCCAGTGGTTTGCCCCTTCCCCAGTGGTTTGCCTCCCTCCCAGTGGTTTGCTTCCTTCTCCAATGGTTTGCCCCTTCCCCAGTGGTTTGCCTCCTTCCCAGTGGTTTGCCCCTTCCCCAGTGGTTTGCCTCCCTCCCAGTGGTTTGCTTCCTTCCCCAATGGTTTGCCCCTTCCCCAATGGTTTGCCCCCTCCCCAGTGGTTTGCCCCTTTCCCAGTGGTTTGCCTCCTTCCCATTGGTTGGCCCCTTCCCCAGTGGTTGGCCCCCTTCCCAGTGGTTGGCCCCCTTCCCAGTGGTTGGCCCCTTCTCAGTGGTTTGCCCCTTCCCCAGTGGTTGGCCCCCTTCCCAGTGGTTTGCCCCTTCCCTAGTTGTTTGCCCCTTTCCCAGTGGTTTGCCTCTTTCCCCAATGGTTTGCCCCTTTCCCAGTGGTTTGCCTCCTTCCCAGTGGTTTGCCCCTTCCCCAGTGCTTGGCCCCCTTCCCAGTGGTTGGCCCCCTTCCCAGTGGTTTGCCCCTTCCCCAGTGGTTTGCCTCTTCCCAGTGGTTTGCCTCTTCCCAGTGGTTTGCCTCTTCCCAGTAAGGTATTATGAAATGGGTTGAAAAAAGAAATCATGTGAAATAGTTTACATTGTCAATGTTCGATACCCGGTACCACGTCTGCCTTCCCTTTTCCACGAATTTTGAGTTATTTTCGCAACTTCCAGTGCATGCTGTTTGTTCCCTGTTGCAGAGATTCCACTTCAGATCCTTCGAACAAAAACAGGAATTGAGAGGAAATCTCTTCAGTTTGTGTAAACTCCATACTTACAACATATAAATGTCATCTGGACTGGTGTCCCCATTGGAAGATTCCCCCTCGCCTCCTGTTTCTGCTGTAAATATTTGGGATTTCTCATCACTTTCTGTCCTGTCGGTGACAGCGCTCTCCAGGATAATGTGAGTGACTCTGACTGAGAAGGCAATAAAAAAACACACAAAGGACTTATAACCCTTCCTTCTCAATCCAATACTAAAGAAATGTGTCAGATATATACAGTGAAGGAAATGCGTATTTGCTTCCCTGCTGATGCTGAATGTTCGCCCCTCACAAAGAAATGATCGGTCTACAAATCGAATGTTCGGTGTATTGTAACACTGAGAGACAGAATACAACAACAAATTCAGCAGAAATGCGTCTAACAAATGATGACTGATCTGCATGTTCATCAGGGAAATAAGGATTTGATCCCCTTCACAAAACATGACTTAGTACTTGGTGGCAAATCCCTTGTTGGCAATCACAGAGGTCAGACGTTTCCTGGAGTTGGCCCCCAGGTTTGCACACATCTCAGGAGGGATTTTGGCCCACTCCTCTTGGCAGATCCTCTCCAAGTCGTTAAATTTTGGTGGCTGACATTTGGCAACTCAAACTTTCAGCTCCCTCCACAGATTTTCAGTCGGATGAAGGTGTGGAGACTGGCTAGGCTACTCCAGGACCTTAATGTGCTTCTTCTTGAGCTGCTCCTTGGTTGCCTTGGCCGTGTGTTTTGGGTCATTGTCATGCTGGAACACCCATCCACCACCCATTTTCAATGCCCTGGCTGAGGGAAGAAGGTTCTCACCCAAGATTTGAGGGTACATTGCGCCATCCATTGTTCCTTTGATGCAGTGCAGTTGTCCTGTCCCCTTAGCAGAAAAACCCCCCAAAGCAGAATGTTTCTACCACCATGTTTCACAGTTGAGGGGGTGTTCTTGGGGTCATAGGCAGCATTCCTCCTCCTCCAAACATGGCGAGTTGAGTTGATGCCAAAGAGCTGGATTTTGGTCTCATCTGACCACAACACTTCCCACCAGTCCTCCTCTGCATCATTCAGATGTTCAGTGGCAGACTTCAGACGGGCCTGGACATGTGCTTTCTTGAGCAGAGGCACCTTGTGGCACTGCAGGATTTCAGTCCTGGTCGGCGTAGTGTGTTACCAATTGTTTTCTTGGTGACTGTGGTCCCAGCTGCCTGGAGATCATTGACAAGATCCTCACGTGTAGTTCTGGGATGATTCCTCACTGTTCTCATGATCATTGACACTCGACGAGGTGAGATCTTGCATGGTGCACCAGACCTAGGGAGACTGACACTTGTTTTGTGTTTCTTCCATTTGTGAATGATTGCACCAACTGTTGTCACCTTCTCACCAAGCTGCTTGGCTATAGTTTGGTAGCCCAGTCCAGCCTTGTGTAGGTCTACCATCTTGTCCCTGACATCCTTGGACAGCTCTTTGGTCTTTGCCATGGTGGAGAGTTTGGAATCTGATGGTTTGATTGCTCCTGTGGACAGGTGTCTTTTATACAGGTAACACAATGAGATTAGCAGCACTCCCTTTAAGAGACTGCTTTTAATCTCAGCTTGTTACCTGTATGAAAGACACCTGGTAGCCAGAAACCCTGCTAAATGATAGAGGATCAAATCCTTCTTTCTCTCATGAACATGCAGATCAGTCATCATTTGTTAGACGCATTTCTGCTGAATTTGTTGTTGTATTCTGTCTCTCAGTGTTACAATACACCAAACATTCGATGTATGGACCGATCATTTCTTTGTGAGGGGCAAACATTCAAAATCAGCAAAGGAAGCAAATACTTATTTCCTTCACTGTAGATGTATACGAGGGTTCCTTGAAGAGTTTCTGCACATTTTTTTTACATATATATGTACAAAAGTGTGGAAACTTTTTGAAGAGCGGAGCGGACAGCGGAGCGGACACAGACCTGTCGTTCGCTTGCTCAGCAGAGAGATACCAAGCTGATCCACTGATAGGTCCGCCCCGTGTAAAAGGGGCCTATGGGTTGACACTAGAACAGCCCTAGAGGGGAAATCTTCCAATGGAAACACTAGTTCTGGTGCCACACCGGTATTTCCTCGCTTTGAAGGGGTTTCCTCTCACTTCCTGTTTTGGCTACGGGACAGGACGTGAAGGGAAATCTCCCAAATGGAAACACAAAACTGCCTTACTCTACCCAAAATTTTTAAAAATTGCCCTTTTATGTAGCTGCTCGGCATGTCCTGTTGTCCTGGTGGTGTAGGTTCTGCCACAATACTGACTCACCAGAAGTTGAACTTTCCACATACTACCATTACTAGGAAAGCCCTGACTACACAGCGCCATTTATTATGTAACTTTGGAAAGTATTGGCTGTCAGTGGTGATGAATGTGTGTCCTATTAATGAGGGTGTGTGCTGACAGTCACTTATTCTCTGTATGTTTATTGGAATTAGTTTCAATCAATTCGCAGAGATTAGTTTTCTCTTTGACATCAGAGGAGATTCTGCCGATCAGCGTATTGGCGGCCATACATGCTTCAGTAAATGATTCATTTCTCTTCTAATCGATCTCTTCCCCGGATTATTCTATAGTCGACAACCCATTCGATCAATAGGTCACACATCGGAAAGTGGAGTTTGATCGATATTGGAAGCTGTGGCCATAAGGCATTGATCAAATCCCTATTTTCATAATCTCATCAATTAAAGTATGATTGAATTAATGAAGAAAGAATCTCGATTTTGATGATCGGGGCAAAAGCATTGGTACATCTGCCCCCCCCGGTCGATCAATTTGGTTTGATCCAATCCGATCTTAATCGAGTCTTTTGATCAGAAACTTCAAAGGAGGAAAATACTTTTTATAGGCACTGTATCCATATTTAAACTTTAAGGTTCACTCAATCTCTAGCCTTTGCTCCAGCTTCAATCAACCTCCAACCTTCACTCCAGCTTCACTCAACCTCTAGCCTTTGCTCCAGCTTCAATCAACCTCCAACCTTCACTCCAGCTTCACTCAACCTCTAGCCTTTGCTCCAGCTTCAATCAACCTCCAACCTTCACTCCAGCTTCACTCAACCTCTAGCCTTTGCTCCAGCTTCAATCAACCTCCAACCTTCACTCCAGCTTCACTCAACCTCTAGCCTTTGCTCCAGCTTCAATCAACCTAAAACCTTCACTCCAGCTTCACTCAACCTCTAGCCTTTGCTCCATCTTCAATCAACCTCCAACCTTCACTCCAGCTTCACTCAACCTCTAGCCTTTGCTCCAGCTTCAATCAACCTCCAACCTTCACTCCAGCTTCACTCAACCTCTAGCCTTTGCTCCAGCTTCAATGAGCCTCCAAGTTCGGTCCAGCTTTGATCAGCCTCCAGCTTCACTTCATCTTCGATCAACCTCCAAACTTTGCTCCAGCTTCCATCAACCTCCAACCTTCACTTCAATTTCAATCAAGCTCCAACCTTCACTTCACCTTCAACCAATCTTTGCTCCAACTTCAATCAACCTACAGCCTTCAGTCCAGCTTCACTTAACCTCTAGCCTTTGCTCCAGCATTGATCAGCCTCCAAGATTGGTCCAGCTTTGATCAGCCTCCAGCTTCACTCCAGCTTTGATCAGCCTCTAGTTTCACTCCATCTTCCATCAACCTCCAACCTGTGCTCCAGCTTCCATCAACCTCCAACCTTCACTTCAATTTCAATCAACCTTTGTTCCAACTTTAATCAACCTCCATCTTTCACTCCAGCTTCAAACAACCTCCAATCTTCACTTCAGCTTCAATCAACCTCCACTTCAATTTCAATCACTCTTCAACCTTCACTCCATCTTCAGTCAACCTTTTCTCCAACTTCAATTAAGCTCCAATCCTCACTTCAGCTTTAATCAACCTCCAACCTTTGCTCCAGTTTCAAACAACCTCCAATCTTCACTTCAGCTTCAATCAACATCCAACTTTCACTTCAACTTCAATTAACCTCCAATCTTCGCCGCAGCTTCAGTCAGCCTCCAGTCTTCACATCTGCTTCAATAAGCCTCCATCTTTCACTCCTACTTAAAACAACCTCCAACCTTCACTCCAGCTTCAATCAACCTCCAACCTTCACTCCCAACTTCAGTTGACCCCCAACCCCAACCATCACTCTAGCTTCCACTAACCTCCATCCTTCTCTCTAGCTTCAATCAACCTCCAACCTTCACTCCAGCTTCAATCAACCTCCAACCTTCACTCCCAACCCCAACCATCACTCTAGCTTCCACTAACCTCCATCCTTCTCTCTAGCTTCAATCAACCTCCAACCTTCACTCCAGCTTCAATCAACCTCCAACCTTCACTCCTAACCCCAACCATCACTCTAGCTTCCACTAACCTCCATCCTTCTCTCTAGCTTCAATCAACCTCCAACCTTCACTCCAGCTTCAATCAACCTCCAACCTTCACTCCCAAACCCAACCATCACTCTAGCTTCCACTAACCTCCATCCATCTCTCTAGCTTACACAAGTAAAATACAGACCTAGTATTTTCCGGTGAAAGACAGACCAAGTACATTGATCATCTAATTAGTGGCCCCTGGCACTACACAACTCTTGGCAAGCAGAGCCATCCCTAACAAGGATACGTAGAATGTGACCATAAAGTGGTGCAACAATACTCTGGTACACTTTGACAAGCAAATACAACTTATTTAGTATCGAGGGCCCCAATGTCTGCCTCAAATACACATTGTGCAACAGCCCTGAATGGAGACAGGATGGGTGTTGCCAAAAATCAGACCCATCGGACCAAGCATCGTGTTTTAGTGATGTGATCTCCACCGTAGCCTCCACTGGAGTGGAACTCCACCCGGTCGTGTTCTGTAGTCAAGTTTCTCGAGTTTGCCCTAATTTGTTTTACTATTTCCTTCCTCACACCACTCCGATAAGGGGGGGGGGGGGGGTTGTTGGAGCATTTGCGGTCTTCCTGTGCTTTCCATGTGGCCATTTTCCTCTCCAGTCGCTACTCAGCAAGGTGTTTTTCACCCCCAGAACTACTACTACCGCAATGTATTATTCCAAAGCAGTTTTCAAAGCAACTTTGACCACGTAATGATTGTTGGTGCCAGACATGGCTGCCAACGCCATGTCTGGCACCAACAATCATTACGTGGTCAAAGTTGCTTTGTTTTTGCATCCACGCGATTCACATGGTGTCCCATTTATCTACATTAATCAGGGGATGTACCTGGCAGAGTGGCCACTAAGTAAAGGAAAATGCCACATTTTGAAGAGAAGGAAATAGAAAGAGGAGGGAAAGGGCGAGTGGGGGAGAGGAGAGGGAGGAGGAGCTGAGAAAAGATAAGACATGGGAGGGGTGCTGAATTCTGAGAGACTTCCAGGAACAGTATATATTGTACAGGACCGTTATTTATTGTTCCATATATTGCTAATGAGCAGAATATATTATTCCATGGACAGTATATAGAGTATTATTCTAGGGCGAGTATTGATAGTTCCAGGGCCAGTATGTATTGTTCTATGGTCAGTGTATATTGTTTAGTAACAGTATATATTATTCCAGGGACATTATATATTATATGCTCCTAATGGGACCACGGATGGTGTCCTGGGGGATTTCCTTCCAGATCTGGACCAGGGCATCGCTGAGCTCCTGGACAGTCTGAGGTGCAACCTGGCGGCGTCGGATGGACCGAAACATGACATCCCAGAGGGGTTCTATTGGATTTAGATCAGGCCAGCGTGGGGGCCATTCAATGGTATCAATTCCTTCATCCTGCAGGAACTGCCTGCATACTCTCCCCACATGCAGCTGGGCATTGTCCTGCAGCAGGAGGAACCCAGGACCCACTGCACCAGGAGGAACCCAGGATCCACTGCACCAGGAGGAACCCAGGATCCACTGCACCAGGACAAACCCAGGACCCACTGCACCAGGAGGAACCCAGACCCCACTGCACTAGGAGGAACCCAGGACCCACTGCACCAGGAGGAACCCAGGACCCACTGCACCAGGAGGAACCCAGACCCCACTGCACCAGAAGGAACCCAGGACCCACTGCACCAGGAGGAACCCAGGACCCACTGCACCAGGAGGAACCCAGGACCCACTGCACCAGGAGGAACCCAGGACGCACTGCACCAGGAGGAACCCAGGACGCACTGCACCAGGAGGAACCCAGGACCCTCTGCACCAGGAGGAACCCAGGACGCACTGCACCAGGAGGAACCCAGGACCCATTGCACCAGGAGGAACCCAGGACCCACTGCACCAGGAGGAACCCAGGACGCACTGCACCAGGAGGAACCCAGGACCCACTGCACCAGGAGGAACCCAGGACGCACTACACCAGGAGGAACCCAGGACCCACCGCACCAGGAGGAACCCAGGACCCACCGCACCAGGAAGAACCCAGGACCCACCGCACCAGGAGGAACCCAGGACCCACTGCACCAGAAAAAACCCAGGACCCACTGCACCAGGAAGAACCCAGGACCCACTGCACCAGGAGGAACCCAGGACCTAGTGCACCAAGAGGAACCCAGGACCCACCGCACCAGGAGGAACCCAGGACCCACCGCACCAGGAAGAACCCAGGACCCACCGCACCAGGAGGAACCCAGGACCCACTGCACCAGGAAGAACCCAGGACCCACTGCACCAGTGTAGGGTCTGACAATGGGTCCGAGGACTTCATCCCGATACCTAATAGCTGTCAGGGTGCCATTGTCTAGCCTGTAGAGGTCTGTGCGTCCCTCCATGGATATGCCTCCCCAGACCATCACTGACCCACCACCAGAACGGTCATGCTGAACCATGTTCCAGGCAGCAGAACGTTCTCCACGGCTTCTCCAGACCCTTTCACGTCTGTCACATGTGCTCAGGGGGAACCTGCTCTCATCTGTGAAAAGCACAGGGTGCCAGTGGTGGACCTGCCAATTCTGGTGTTCAATGGCAAATGCCAATTCAGCTCTATGGTGCCGGGCAGTGAGCACAGGGCCCACTAGAGGATGTCGGGCCCTCAGGCCACCCTCATGAAGTCTGTTTCTGATGGTTTGCTCAGAGACATTCACACCAGTGGCCTGCTGGAGGTCATTCTGTAGGGCTCTGGCGGCGCTCATCCTGTTCCTCCTTGTACAAAGGAGCAGATACCGGTCCTGCTGATGGGTTAAGGACCTTCTACGGCCCTGTCCAGCTCTCCTAGAGGAACTGCCTGTCTCCTGGAATCTCCTCCATGCTCTTGAGACTGTGCTGGGAGAAAACCTTCTGGCAATGGCACATACTGATGTGCCATCCTGGAGGAGTTGGACTGCCTGTGCAACCTCTGTAGGGTCCAGGCATGGTTACATGCTACCAGTAGTGACACTGACCCTAGCCAAATGCAAAACTAGTGAAAAACAGTCAGAAAAGAAGAATAGAGGAAAAAAATGTCAGTGGTCTCCACCTATAAAACCATTCCTGTTTTGGGGGTTGTCTCATTGTTGCCCATCTAGTGCACCTGTTGTTAATTTAATTAACACCAAAGCAGCTGAAACCGATTACCGCCCCCCTCTGCTACTTCACTGACCAGATCCATATCCCAGGAGGTTCATTGACTTGATGCTAGACTCATCACTTAAAAAGTCTTCCTTTCATTTTTTCATCAGTGTATTATTTCAGGACATTATATATCGTTCAAGGCCAGTATATACAGCAGATATAAAAAGTCTACACGCCCCTGTTAACATGTCAGGTTTCTGTGATGTAACAAAACGAGACAAAGATAAATCATTTCAGAAACTTTTTCCACCTTTAATGTGACCTATAAACTGTAATAAAAATTGAAAAACAAACTAAAACCTTTTAGGGAGGGGGGGGAGTAAACATAAAAAACTAAAATAATGTGGTTGCATAAGTGTGCACACCCTCCTATAACTGGGGATGCAGCTGTGTTCAGAATGAAGCAATCACATTCGCAATCATGTTAAATAGGAGTCTGGAGTGCCTCTGATTGACTCCAGATAAAGCTCAGCTGTTCTAGTCGGTCTTTCCTGACATTGTCTTAGTCGCATTGTACAGCAAAAGCCATGGTCTGCAGAGAGCTTCCAAAGCATCAGAGGGATCTCATTGTTACAAGGTATCAGTCAGGAGAAGGGGACAAAAGAATTTCCGAGGCATTAGATATCCCATGGAGCACAGTGAAGACAGTCATCACCAAGTGGAGAAAATATGGTGCAACAGTGACATCACCAACAGTGACACCACCAACAGTGACATCACCAATGACATCACCAACAGTGACATCACCAACAATGATATCACCAACAGTGACATCACCAAGAACTGGACGTCCCTCCAAAATGGAAGAAAAGACGAGAAGAAAACTGGTCTGGGAGGCGACCAAGTAGCCTACAGCAACATGAAAGGAGCTGCAGGAACATCTGGCAAGTCCTGGCTGTGTGGTCCATGTGACAACAATCTCCCGTGTTCTTCATATGTTGGGCTATGGGGGAGAGGGGAAGACAGAAACCTTTTCTTACAAAGAAGAACATCCAAGCCCGGCTACATTTTGCAAAAACACATCTGAAGTCTCCCAAAAGCATGTGGGAAATGTGGTCTGGTCTGATGAAACCAAGGTTGGACTTTTCAGCCATAATTCCAAAAGCTATGTTTGGCACAAAAACAACACTGCACACCACCAGAAGAACACCATACCCACCGTGAAGCATGGTGGTGGCATCATCATGCTTTGGGGCTGTTTTTCTTCAGCTGGAACTGGGGCCTCAGTCAATGTAGAGGGAATGATGAACAGGTCCAAATACCAGTCAATATCGGCACAAAACCTTCAGGCTTCATGAAGAGAAACTTCATCCATCAGCATGACAACCACCCAAAGCATCCATCCAAATCCACAAAGGAATGGCGTCACCAGAAGAGGAAAGTTTTGGAATGGCCCAGCCAGAGCCCAGACCTGAATCCGATGGACAATCTGTGGGGTGATCTGCAGAGGGCTGTACATAAGAGATGACACACAATCTGACAGATTTGGGGTGTTTCTGCAAGGAAGAGCGGGCAAATATTGCCAAGTCAGGATGTGCCGTGCTGATAGACTCCTCCCCAAAAAGACTAAGTGCTGAAATCACATCAAAAGGGGCTTCAAAGCATTAGTGTAAGGGTGTGAACACTTATGCAACCAGATTATTTTACTTTTTTATTTTTACTTCCCTCCACCTAAAAGATATCAGTTTGTTGTTCAGTTGAGTTGTACAATTTATCGGTCACATTAAAGGTGGAAAAAGTTCTGAAATTATTTATCTTTGTCTCATTTTTTTACATCACAGAAACCCGATATTTTTAACAGGGGTGTGTAGACTTTCTATATCCTCTGTGTCGTTCCAGGGACATTATATATTGTTCCAGGGACATCACATATTATTTCAGGGACATTATCAGTTGGTTCAAGGACATTATATATTAATCGAGAGATATTAAATATTATTCCAGGGGCATTATATGTTATTCCAGGGACAACAACAGTCAGTTGTAGGATATTATATATTCTTCCAGGGACATGATATATTCTTCCAGGGACATGATATATTATTCCAGGGACATGATACATTCTTCCAGGGACATGATATATTATTCCAGGGACATGATATATTCTTCCAGGGACATTATATATTCTTCCAGGGACATGATATATTCTTCCAGGGACATTATATATTCTTCCAGGGACATTATACATTCTTCCAGGGACATGATATATTATTCCAGGGACATTATATATTCTTCCAGGGACATTATACATTCTTCCAGGGACATGATATATTCTTCCAGGGACATGATATATTAGTCCAGGGACATTATATATTCTTCCAGGGACATTATATATTATTCCAGGGACATGATATATTATTCCAGGGACATGATACATTATTCCAGGGACATGATACATTCTTCCAGGGACATGATATATTATTCCAGGGACATGATATATTATTCCAGGGACATGATACATTCTTCCGGGGACATGACACATTCTTCCAGGGACATGATACATTCTTCCGGGGACATGACACATTCTTCCAGGGACATGATATATTCTTCCAGGGCCATTGTCCCCTGTCCCAGGACCCGTCTGCACAGAGAAGGTGTGAGCCTGTACTTGGTGCGGAGCAGGAAGAGGAGCCGCGCTGTACAGTGACGGGGAGGAGGAGACAGCAGCTGCCTCACCCAGAAGCGCACAGAGCGATCAGAGGAAAGTAGACGGCAAGGTCACCTGCACCATGCTACAGAGACAGATCAACAGAATGAGACAGCTGGCCAATCACGGCCCTGGCAGGTGGGTACCCCAGACGCTCCGCACAGCGCACTAAACTTTCCAGCTGCTGCACACGGCGTTTGTCGGCGTTTGTCGGCGGTCGTTGTTCTGGGACCCGTCTGTGACCGCACTGTTTATATGTATGATATTCTGGTACCTCTGTGGGAGGGAGGTGCACACTGACCCCCCCCCCCCATATACATGTCACGTCTCCGGGGGGCCCCAATACATGGCAGTCTCCCCTCTCACACGTCTGATCCGGACTTTACAGGTCAAAGTACAGACTTCTACTTCCTTCTCTGTGTCTGAAATATGTGCATCTGAGATGTGTGTGTCCGTGTGTGGTGTGTACCCTGTGCTGGGTATGGTGTGTGGGGTGTACACTGTGCCGGGTATGGTGTGTGCCGTGTACACTGTGCTGGGTATGATATGTGCCGTGTACACTGTGCTGGGTATGATATGTGCCGTGTACACTGTGCTGGGTATGGTGTGTGGTGTGTACACTGTGCTGGGTAGGGTGTGTGGGGTGTACACTGTGCCGGGTATGGTGTGTGCCGTGTACACTGTGCTGGGTATGATATGTGCCGTGTACACTGTGCTGGGTATGATATGTGCCGTGTACACTGTGCTGGGTATGGTGTGTGCCGTGTACACTGTGCTGGGTATGGTGTGTACACTGTGCTGGGTATGGTGTGTACACTGTGCTGGGTATGGTGTGTGCCGTGTACACTGTGCTGGGTATGATATGTGCCGTGTACACTGTGCTGGGTATGATATGTGCCGTGTACACTGTGCTGGGTATGGTGTGTGCCGTGTACACTGTGCTGGGTATGGTGTGTACACTGTGCTGGGTATGGTGTGTGGTGTGTACACTGTGCTGGGTATGATATGTGCCGTGTACACTGTGCTGGGTATGGTGTGTGCCGTGTACACTGTGCTGGGTATGGTGTGTGGTGTGTACACTGTGCTGGGTATGGTGTGTGCCGTGTACACTGTGCTGGGTATGGTGTGTGGTGTGTACACTGTGCTGGGTATGATATGTGCCGTGTACACTGTGCTGGGTATGGTGTGTACACTGTGCTGGGTATGATATGTGCCGTGTACACTGTGCTGGGTATGGTGTGTGCCGTGTACACTGTGCTGGGTATGGTGTGTGGTGTGTACACTGTGCTGGGTATGGTGTGTGCCGTGTACACTGTGCTGGGTATGGTGTGTGCCGTGTACACTGTGCTGGGTATGGTGTGTGCCGTGTACACTGTGCTGGGTATGGTGTGTGGTGTGTACACTGTGCTGGGTATGGTGTGTGGTGTGTACACTGTGCTGGGTATGGTGTGTGGTGTGTACACTGTGCTGGGTATGGTGTGTGCCGTGTACACTGTGCTGGGTATGGTATGTGCCGTGTACACTGTGCTGGGTATGGTGTGTGCCGTGTACACTGTGCTGGGTATGGTGTGTACACTGTGCTGGGTATGGTATGTGGCGTGTACGCTGTGCTGGGTATGGTATGTGGCGTGTACACTGTGCTGGGTATGGTATGTGGCGTGTACACTGTGCTGGGTATGGTATGTGGCGTGTACGCTGTGCTGGGTATGGTATGTGGCGTGTACGCTGTGCTGGGTATGGTATGTGGCGTGTACGCTGTGCTGGGTATGGTGTGTGCCGTGTACGCTGTGCTGGGTATGGTATGTGGCGTGTACGCTGTGCTGGGTATGGTATGTGGCGTGTACGCTGTGCTGGGTATGGTGTGCAGTGACTGTCCTCGGGGAATGGAGGTTCTCTGGTCTCCCTCCCCTCCTCCATCATTTATCACACGTGTACTCTGACCAACCGGCCGGCTTTATTCCTTTATGGTGTTGGCAGCGGAAGCGACAACTGGAACCCGAGCGACTTTTATGGCACTCCATTCCATCAATGATTGGTGGATGTGCAGCATGTGTACAGAGAGGGGTGGTGCCTGAACCTGGGCTATACAGAGAGGGGGCGGTGCCTGGACCGGGGGTGTACAGAGAGGGGGCGGAGCCTGAACCTGGGGGGTACAGAGAGGGGGCGATGCCTGAACCTGGGCTGTACAGAGAGGGGGCGGTGCCTGAACCTGGAGTGTACAGAGGGGGCGGAGCCTGAACCTGGGGTGTACAGAGAGGGGGTGGAGCCTGAACCTGGGGTGTACAGAGAGGGGGCGGTGCCTGAACCTGGGGTGTACAGAGAGGGGGTGGTGCCTGAACCTGGGGTGTACAGAGAGGGGGCGGAGCCTGAACCTGGGTGTACAGAGAGGGGGCGGTGCCTGAACCATGGCACCTTCCTCCCATTTACCAGATACAGACTCTCATGCTCAGTCATACAGTAAGTCCAAAAATGTGAATGGATGAGAGTCCCACAGGAAGGTGTCACATCCGTCCGGAAAGATCTTTTTTTATTATTATTATTTTGTTATTAAATATGTTTTATAGCAGAAAGTGAAAAAAATAGTTTTTTTTTGTTGTTTATAAAATCAGAATCCACCAACAAAAGAAAACTGTATTTGTGTTAAAAAAAAATGCTAAAAATTTCATTTGGGGTATTATTTTGTTATTAGATATGTTTTATAGCAGAAAGTAAACAATTTTGTTTTATTTTTTCAATATTTATTATATTTTTTTTTGTTTATAAAATAATAATCCACCAACAAAAGAAAACTGTATTTGTGTTACCCCTAAATGCAATTTATAGCATACAGTTTTCTTTTGTTGGTGGATTATTATTTTATAAACCTAAAAAAAATCATAAATATTGAAAAAATAAAACAAAATTGTTTACTTTCTGCTATAAAACATATCTAATAACAAAATAATACCCCAATAAAAGAAAACTATTAAAAAAATGCTATAAATCTTAATGGTGGATTTTTTTTTTATAAACAAACAAAAAAAAAAAAATGTTGTAAAAAAACAATATTTTTTACTTTCTGCTGTAAAACATATCTAATAACAAAATAATACCCCCAAATGAAATTTATAGCATTTTTTAACAGTTTTCTCTTGTTGGCGGATTTTTATTTTATAAACAAAAAAAAAAATAGAAAATATTGAAAGAAAAAAACCCCAAAACAATATTTTTTATTTTCTGCTATAAAACATATCTAATAACAAAATAATACCCCCAAATGAAATTTATAGCATTTTTTTTAACACAAATACAGTTTTCTTGGTGGAATTTTTTTTATAAACAAACCAAAAAATTAAAAAATGTTGAAAAAAAACCCCAAAACAATATTTTTTACATTCTGCTATAAAACATATCTAATAACAAAATAATACCCCAAATTAAATTTATGACTTTTTTTTAACAGTTTTCTTTTGTTGGTGGATTTTTATTTTATACACAATCGAATAAAAAATGTTGAAAAAAACCAAAACAATATTTTTTACATTCTGCTATAAAACATAAAACAAAATAATACCCCAAATGAAATTTATAGCATTTTTTAACAGTTTTCTTTTGTTGGTGGATTTTTATTTTATAAACAAACAAACAAAAAAAATGTTAAAAAACAAAATAATACTAAATATTATAATTATATAAATATATATTATATATATTATATTATTAATAATAATAGTAATATTTTTTACTTTCTGCTATAAAACAGATCTAATAACAAAATAATATCCAATGAAATTTATAGCATTTTTTTAACAGTTTTCTTTTGTTGGCGGATTTTTATTTTATAAAAAAAAAAAAATATAGAAAATATTGAAAACAAAACCCAAAACAATATTTTTTATTTTCTGCTATAAAACATATCTAATAACAAAATAATACCCCAAATTAAATTTATAGCATTTTTTTTAACACAAATGCCATTTTCTTGATAGAATTTTATTTTTTAAACAAACAAAAAAATAAAAAAAGTTGAAAAAAACCCCCAAAACAATATTTTTTACTTTCTGCTCTAAAACATATCTAATAACAAAATAATACCCGAAATTAAATTTATAGCATTTTTTTTAACAGTTTTCTTTTGTTTGTGGAATTTTATTTTATAAACAAAAAAAATAAAAAATGTTGAAAAAAAAACCCAAAACAATATTTTTTACTTTCTGCTATAAAACATATCTATTAGCAAAATAATATCTGAAATTAAATTTATAACTTTTTTTAACAGTTTTCTTTTGTTGGATTTTTATTTTATACGCAATCAAATAAAAAATGTTGAAAAAAAACAAAACAATATTTTTTACATTCTGCTATAAAACATATATAATAACAAAATACCCCAAATGAAATTTATAGCATTTTTTAACATTTTTTTTTGTTGGTGGATTTTTATTTTATAAACAAACGAAAAAAATGTTGAAAAAAACAAAATAATACAATAATATTATAATTATATAAATATATATTATATTATTATAATAATAGTAATATTTTTTACTTTCTGCTATAAAACAGATCTAATAACAAAATAATATCCGAAATGAAATTTATAGCATTTTTTTAAATTATTTTATTAGATATGTTTTATAGGAGAAAGTAAAAAAAAAATTTTTTTCCTTTTTTTTTATTGTGAATAAAATCCGAGTTTGGTTGAAGGATGCTGCTGTTCATTGTGGTGTCTGTGGATTCTGATTCTGTCGGTTTCTAGTCGGTAAAGAACTGCGTGGCCAGTACCGCACCCTGACAAATGCCATTCTATTTTCAGATCGAACGACGTCACAGACCTATTGCCTGAAGAGTTACTTCTGGTGAGCGATAATTCCAGATGATGTCAATGATAATATAATTGTCTGATGGAGGTGTTCATGTTGTCACTAACCTGGAGCCGAGGGTGGGAGTGCCTCCTGATGTACCTGCCCATCCCCCCAGCACCACAATGGGGGGGGGGGGGCTTCTGGCAGATACAGTCATGGCCACAAATCTTGTCCCCCCTGCATTTCTGTCAGATAACTCAGCACGTCGCCCAGAAAACTGTCGCAACGACAAATGTTTAGGCATTCTCCTGGTTATTTCTTTGGTTTGTATTGTTGGCACAAAAACGTGGAGAAACCAAAAGCCAAATCTGATGCATTCCACCCAAAACCTCCAAAAATGGACAAAATTATTGGCACACTCCATGTAATGCAGGCCATAGACGGGTCAAAAACCGTCCGTTTTAAAAAAAAAAACAAAAAACGAAAAATCGGTCGTTCAATTGGCCGACGTTACCACCAACAGTAAAATAAATTGGCAGATTTTCATCCCATTTACGGCCGGCATTTAATTACTTCTGTCCCTGCAGAGAGCTCCGCTATTATATTTGACATGAAAAAGTATTGCGGTTGCAACAATGTATCCATTTGTATCTATTTCGGATACAGATGTTTTTATTCGGATACAAATGGATACATTGTTGCAACCGCAATACTTTTTCATGTCAAATATAATAGCAGACTGGAATTCTTCTTCTCCTTCTTCTTCTTCCTGCTACTTCTTCCTTATTTCTTCTTCTTCTTCCTGCTTCTTCCTTCTTCCTTCTTCCATTATCTTCTTCCTTCTTCTTCCTGCTTCTTCTTCCTTCTTCCTTCTTTTTTCTTCTTCCTTCTTCTTCTTCCTTCTTCTTCCTCTTCTTCTTCTTCCTTCTTCGTCTTCCTCTTCTTCTTCCTTCTTCTTCTTCCTTCTTCTTCTTCCTCTTTCTCTTCCTTCTTCCGTCTTCTTCCTTCTTCTTCTTCCTGCTTCTTCTTCCTCTTTCTCTTCCTTCTTCCGTCTTCTTCTTCCTTCTTCTTCTTCTTCCTTCTTCCTTCTTCTTCTTCCTTCTTCCTTCTTCCTCTTCCTTCTTCCTTCTTCTTCTTCTTCTTCTTCTTTTTCTTCGTCTTCTTCCTTCCTCTTCTTCTTCTTCCTTCTTCTTCTTCTTCTTCTTCTTCTTCCTTCTTCCTCTTCTTCTTCCTTCTTCTTCTCCTTCTTCCTTCTTCTTCTTCTTCTTTTTCCTTCTTCTTCCGTCTTCTTCCTTCTTCTTCTTCTTCCTTCTTCCTCTTCTTCTTCCTTCTTCTTCTCCTTCTTCCTTCTTCTTCTTCTTCTTTTTCCTTCTTCCTTCTTCTTCCTCTTCTTCTTCCTTCTTCTTCCTCTTCCTTCTTCCTCTTCTTCTTCCTTCTTCTTCTTCCCTCTTCTTCTTCTTCCTTCTTCTTCCTGCTTCTTCTTCCTTCTTCTTCTTCCTTCTTCTTTTTCTTCCTTTTTCCTTCTTCTTCTTCTTCCTTCTTCTTCTTCTTCTTCGTCTTCTTCCTTCCTCTTCTTCTTCTTCTTCCTTCTTCTTCTTCTTCCTTCTTCTTCTTCTTCTTCTTCTTCCTTCTTCCTCTTCTTCTTCCTTCTTCTTCTCCTTCTTCCTTCTTCTTCTTCTTCTTCTTTTTCCTTCTTCTTCCGTCTTCTTCTTCTTCCTTCTTCTTCTTCTTCCTTCTTCCTCTTCCTCTTCCTTCTTCTTCTTCCTTCTTCTTCTTCTCCTTCTTCCTTCTTCTTCTTCTTCTTTTTCCTTCTTCTTCCTTCTTCTTCTTCTTCCTTCTTCTTCCTCTTCCTTCTTCCTCTTCTTCTTCCTTCTTCTTCTTCCCTCTTCTTCTTCTTCCTTCTTCTTCCTTCTTCTTCTTCCTTCTTCTTTTTCTTCCTTTTTCCTTCTTCTTCTTCTCTTCCTTCTTCTTCCTTCTTCTTCCTTCGAAAAACGGCCGACCAATTAACCAACTAACGGTGCGAAAATCGGCCGATTTTTGACCCATCTATGGCCTGCATAATATTTGGTGGCACACCCCTTGGAAAAAAATAACTGAAATCCATGGCTTCCTGGAACCATCAATGAGTTTGAAAAAAATGTGGAGAAACCAAAAGCCAAATCTGATGCATTCCACCCAAAAACTAGAGCAGACAACATTTTTCGGCACCTTCTAAAAATTGTAAGAAATAATGGCATTCCAAGTGTGTGACGCTCCAGTAATTTGTCATTAGTCCCCCCCGTATCCATGACCAGGAGCTGACAACATAGAACTCACACCGACAACCGGGGACATTGGTGGAAAGTGGCCTCCACCTTTCTGTTGGGTGTCTCTGTGTGCCACATGGAGCATGGAGGAGAGGAAGAGCAGCAAGGAATTGACTGAGGATTGGAGAACAAAAATGGTGGAGAAGCATGGACAATCTCAAGGTGACAAGTCCCATCTCCAGAGATCGTAATGTTCTTGTGTCCACTGTGCGCCACATTGTCAAGATGTTTCCAACCCGTGGCACTGGAGCTAATCTCCTTGGACGTGGAGGAAAGAGAAAAACTTGATCAAAGATTGGAACAAAGGATTGTTGGAATGGTGGATGAAGAACCTCCGTCAACTTCCAGACAAATCCAAGCTGACCTTCAGGCACAGGGACGCTATGGTAGGAGACTCAGGTGGACCCCACTGCTGACACAGAAATATGGTGGGAGACCCAGGAGGACCCCACTGCTGACACAAAAATATGGGAGGAGATCCAGGAGGACCCCACTGCTGACACAGAAATATGGTAGGAGACCAAGGAGGACCCCACTGCTGACACAGAAATATGGTAGGAGACCAAGGAGGACCCCACTGCTGACACAGAAATATGGTGGGAGACCCTGGAGAACCCCAGTGCTGACACAGAAATATGGTAGGAGACCCAGGAGGACCCCACTGCTGACACAGAAATATGGGAGGAGACCCAGGAGGACCCCACTGCTGACACAGAAATATGGTGGGAGACCAAGGAGGATCCCACTGCTGACACAAAAATATGGGAGGAGATCCAGGAGGACCCCACTGCTGACACAGAAATATGGGAGGAGACCCAGGAGGACTCCACTGCTGACACAGAAATATGGTAGGAGACCAAGGAGGACCCCACTGCTGACACAGAAATATGGTAGGAGACCCAGGAGGACCCCAGTGCTGACACAGAAATATGAGAGGAGACCCAGGAGGACCTCACCGCTGACACAGAAACATAATGGAAGCCAGATTGGATTTTGCCAGAACTTTGCCTGAGGAAGCCAAGGTCCTTCTGGGAGAAGATGCTGTGGAGAGACGGAACAAAATGGCAGCTTTTTGGTAAAGTCCATCATTCTACTGATTTCAGGAAAAGCAATGAGGCCTTCAAAGTAAAGAATCCAGTCCCACAAGTCACACATGGTGGAGGGTCACTTACAGTCCCTCAAGTCACACATGGTGGGGGGTCACTTACAGTCCCTCCAGTCACACATGGTGGGGGTCACTGATGATTTTGGGGTGGCTTTGCTGCTTCAGGCACTGGAGGTCTCGACCATGAGCATGGCATTATGAAATCTGAAGACCACCAAAGAATTCTGGGGTGCAATGTAGGGCCCGGTGTCAGAAAGTTGGGTCTCCATCAGAGGTCATGGGTCTTCCAGCAGGACAATGACCCAAAGCACACGGCAAAAAGCCCCCAGAAATGTTGTCAGACAAAACGCTGGAGAGGACTGAACTGGCCAGGAATGAGTCCAGATCTCCATCCCATAGAGCTCCTGTGGAGAGATCTCAGAACATCAGTTGGGAGGAGGAACCCTTCCAATCTGAGAGACCTGGAGCAGTTGGAGGAAGAAGAGCGCTCTGAAATTCCAGTAGAGGTGGAGGAAATTCATTGATGGTTCCAGGAAGCCATGGATTTCAGGTATTTTTTCCAAGGGGTGTGCTACCAAATATTACATTGAGGGTGCCAATCATTTCATCCATTTTTGGGGTTTGGCGTGGAATGTGTCAGATTTGGCTTTTTGTTTCTCCACTTTTTTGTGTCAGCAATACAAACCAAAGACATAAACACGAGAATGCCGAAACATTTGTCATTGTAGCGATTTTCTGGGCGAAGTGGCGCATCATCTGACAGGAATTCCTGGGGGGGGACAAGATTCTTGGCCATGACTGTATGGCAGAGACTCCATGTTGAAGCACAATTTGCACCATCGTTGGTTCCTGAACCTTTATCTTGCAGTCTTTCCATCATTGTGAGACTTTATAGTCAGGTTTGTGGAGTTTCCTCCTGAAATGTGGCTCCTTTGCCGTGGATGGTCTCCTTGGAGCCACCCCGACGTGCACATTTCTGGCAGGATCAAATCTTCCCAGGATTCTGGGTTAAGGCATGTGCTTTGCTGCACTGCTTGAGGGACATAAGGGCAGTATGGGCAGTGTGCTGGTGCTGTGCTTGAGCATTCATTCAATACAGGCAGTGTGCTGCTGTGAAGGGGGATGCATGCTCAGTACAGGTAGTGTGCTGGTGCTATGAAGGGGGATGCGTGCTCAGTACAGGCAGTGTGCTGGTGCTGTGAAGGGGGATGCATGCTCAGTACAGGCAGTGTGCTGGTGCTGTGAATGGGGATGCGTGCTCAGTACAGGCAGTGTGCTGATGCTGTGAAGGGGGATGCATGCTCAGTACAGGCAGTGTGCTGATGCTGTGAAGGGGGATGCGTGCTCAGTACAGGCAGTGTGCTGATGCTGTGAAGGGGGATGCGTGCTCAGTACAGGCAGTGTGCTGGTGCTGTGAAGGGGGATGCATGCTCAGTACAGGCAGTGTGCTGGTGCTGTGGAAGGGGGATGCATGCTCAGTACAGGCAGTGTGCTGCTGTGAAGGGGGGTGCATGCTCAGTACAGGCAGTGTGCTGGTGCTATGAAGGGGGATGCGTGCTCAGTACAGGCAGTGTGCTGGTGCTGTGAAGGGGGATGCGTGCTCAGTACAGGAAGTGTGCTGATGCTGTGAAGGGGGATGCGTGCTCAGTACAGGCAGTGTGCTGGTGCTGTGAAAGGGGATGCGTGCTCAGTACAGGCAGTGTGCTGGTGCTGTGGAAGGGGGATGCCTGCTCAGTACAGGCAGTGTGCTGGTGCTGTGAAGGGGGATGCGTGCTCAGTACAGGCAGTGTGCTGGTGCTGTGGAAGGGGGATGCGTGCTCAGTACAGGCAGCACGCTGGTGCTGTGAAGGGGGATGCGTGCTCAGTACAGGCAGTGTGCTGGTGCTGTGAAGGGGGATACATGCTCAGTACATTTTATATAGCTCTGACATATACCGCAGTGCTGTACAGAGAACACTGAGCCAGTCACATCAGTCTCTGTACCAGAGGAGCTGACACTCTAATGCCCCCTCCCCCAAAGTCACATCAGTCTCTGTACCAGAGGAGCTGACACTCTAATGTCCCCTCCCCCACAGTCACACACTCTATGGGCCATTGTGGTTAGATTTCAGTTCATGTAAGTTACGATTTATGAATGGAAACCCAGACAAACACAAAGCGGACAAACTCCATGCAGACAGAGCCCCAAGCACTGCGAGACTGGCTATGTTCCTTTGATTCCCCATTGTTCTCTGGTGTCAGTGCAGCGATGTGAGCGTGGCACGGGATGTGCTGGGCGGATTGGCAGTTCTGATACTTTGTATCTCTCTTCTTCCTCTCAGGCAGACCAGCAGGTGGAGGTGGTGAAGAGAGCGGCCCACCTTGTAGGGAAGCGGCTGGCGAGCTGCATGCAGGGACCACTCAGCTCCGACATGGACAAGAGACTGGTGAGGATTGGTGACAACGTCATTGTCTGTAGAACAGATGAAGGGACTCCGGGGTGACGATGGTGATTTGTCTTTGCAGAAGAAGCTCGCCTTGATGTCTCTCTCTATGGCCATGGCGGACTGTCTGAAGGAAATGGAGAGCGAGTCCGGTCTGCGGTGAGTGAGGTCACGGGCTGGGCGATTGTAGCCACTCCATGATTAGCGGCAGATTTCTGGTTGTCGAGGTTCGGTTTGTGGATTATCTGTATGCCGTGGGGGGTCTGTAGAACGAACCTTTACAAAGTGTAGATGCAGGAAGGCGCGCTGGTTATACTCACTGTGGAACCGAACGTTTAAATTGGTTTACATCCATTTATGTCCGTTTTTGGCCCGTTTACATTAGTTGACATCCATTTATGTCCATTTACATCTGTTTTTGGTCCGTTTACATTGGTTTACATGCGGTTTTCATATGTTTATGTCTGTTTACATCAGTTTGGCATCCATTTATATTCGTTTACATCCATTGACATCAATTTATGTCCGTTTACATCAGTTTTTGGTCCGTTTACATTGGTTTACATCTGTTTTTGATCCGTTTATGT